>NC_000081.6:16717278-16872278 GCF_000001635.26 Mus musculus
GGAGCATGTGTCCTTCTTACCCGTTGGGGCATCTTCTGGACATATGCCCAGGAGAGGTATTGCTGGATCCTCCGGTAGTACTATGTCCAGTTTTCTGAGGAACCGCCAGACTGATTTCCAGAGTGGTTGTACAAGCCTGCACTCCCACCAACAATGGAGGAGTGTTCCTCTTTCTCCACATCCACGCCAGCATCTGCTGTCACCTGAATTTTTGATCTTAGCCATTCTGACTGGTGTGAGGTGGAATCTCAGGGTGAGTTTTTTTCTTTGAAGTATAATTCTCCACAAGCAAGACAGCATGCTTCCATATTGTTCTTTACAGAGAGTCCCCAAATAATATTTGAATTTCTTCCTTTGGCTTCCCGAATAACAATTTTCTGAGATTCTATTCTCCCCATGCAGAATTAATGATATTCTGAATTATACATATCTTCCTTCATATTGTGTTATTGAGTTCATATATCATGTATAGTTTTAACCAACTTTACCATTTGTCCTGTTTAATTTTATTCTCAATTTGACATAATCTAGGGTCACAATCTAGAGTCCAGATCAGAAATGCATATGACTATATTCATGGGACACTTCCTTATTTGTTAATTTATGTTAGAGGGATTAGCTGGGTGGATTTGGTCTATGTAAGAAAAGTAGCTGAACAAGAGCTGGAAATAGAAAGCCAGTACGTAGCTTTCCTCTATGGTTTCTGCTTCAGTTTTTGCCCTGACTTCCCTCAATAACGGACTGTGACGTCAACATGCATAAGCTGGAGTAAACCCTTTCATCCCCCCAATTTGCTTTTAGTCATAGTGTTTATCACAGGAAAAGAAAAGCAAACTACAAACAGCTTAATGCAATGCCAACTTTGAATATGACCTGTCCATGGAATTGTAACTTGATGTGAACAGACCAGACGCTAGCACTGGCCAGGAGACAAACTATAAATGTGCATAGTATAATCTAAAGTAATGCAAGAAGTTTAATAGAATGAAAATAAATGATGGAATTTTTCTTTTGAAGATCCACATCTATCATTTGCAAATCATTTTCCTGAGTTTATCACTATTTAATGCATACATGAATAAAACCAAAACAGTATATCAAATGATTATGTGAGACTATTTCTGACAATTAAACTAAACAAATAAAAAATAATAAAATATAAACCTTTTAATCTTATTTCCAGCTACTTACATCCAGGTGCTCAACTGGACTTGGTAGCTCAAACGTTAAATTCTCAAAATCTAGGGCAAAAGCATAGGGATAGAGCATATAGTGTGGTGGGGATGTGAGGAGATCACAAAAGAGTTTTGGAAGGAATGGTGAGTGAATACAATAAATATACATTATATGACACTTTCAATGAAGTAATAAAATTATATCATTAAAACAAACAAATGAGCAGACAACACATTAAACGATCAGATTTTCTATAGTAAAAATATCGTTTCCTCATAGACACCTCATGTGTTCTCGATATTGTTGAAAAAAACAAAGAATAACCTTGGTGTTTAATATATATATATATATATATATATATATATAGAGAGAGAGAGAGAGAGAGAGAGAGAGAGAGAGAGAGGAACCAAATGAAAATACCTCAGCTAGGTATTTTATTTTAACAAAAAATGTCAATGACCAAACAAGTTTAGTAATTACACAGGGTCAGAATGGTCACAGGCTTTTATTCTAAATCTGGGTTGACTACTTCTTTTCCCTATTAGCTGTGGTCTAACCTCAATCTTTAAAGATGAAAGGATCAGGGAAAAGAAAATGAAGGAAAAAAGGAATCTTTGTCCTTTTATTGGATATTTTAATTTATTTACTTTTCAAATGTTATCCCCCTTCCCACTTTCTCCTCTGGAACCCCTCTAACCCATCCCTCCTCCCCCTGCTTCTATGAAGGAGCTCCCCAACTAACCATCCACTCTCACCTCCTCTCCCTGGCATTCCCCTACACTGGAGCCTTCACAGAACCAAGGGCCTCTCCTCCCACTGATGACCAAAAAGGCCATCCTCGGATACATATGCAGCTGGAGCCATGGGTCCCTCCATGTGTATTCTTTGGTTGGTGGTTTAGTACCTGGGAGCTCTGGGGGGTCTGGTTGGTAGATACTGTTGTTCTATCTATGGGGTTGCCAACCCCTTCAGCTCCTTCAGTCTGTTCTCTAACTCCTCCATTGGGGGCCACGTGCTCAGTCCAATGGTTGGCTGCAAGCATCCACCTCTGTTTTTGTCGGGCTCCGGCAGAGCCTCACAGGAATCTCATGGCCACTTAAATCACTCCAACTCCAAGAATGCAAAGGGGCATTTCCTTTTAAAGGTAAGTTTTACCAGGTGTAACTGGAATTAAACCATTGACTTACATTTTTTATAACATGGAAGAAATAAGATTTTCAAAAGTGTCTTACAGTTGGTGGAGATAAAAACCATTTGAATTCTTTGTTTAAAACATTAAGTTCTAATAAAAATTCTGAAAGAAAATGTACAGTGTTTTGAAGAAAAGACTGCAATTTGATATTTCTTACATTAAATCTTTCTCTGTTGTATGAAAGCCTAAATAACTGCCTCAGACCACATAGATAGCTAGTGACAGAATTTTGAATTATTTATATTAAATTATCACCTTTAGTTTTTCTAAAAATTACAATTCAAAAGGAAAATCAAATATTTGTGCCTGGAAGATGAAATCTGATATTCTTTATATAATATGCTATAACAGCACATCACTAGGTTCAATCATTTCTGTGCTGTAGTAATAGCAATCTGGTCATTGTATGTTATCATTCTAAATCTAATTCTTCATATTTTGAACAAAATACATTTTTATCTATAGCATTAGGTTTGCTATGGGACTCAAATGAGTTAAAGTTATATATAATGTAACTAATATCATATTTGGATATTAAAAGTTGGGTTTTTTTGGCATATGTGTTCATATGTGTGTGTCTATGTGCATGGGACACATGTATATGAATGTGTTACTGTGTGTGCACATATATGTCTGTATGTACCCCATAAATAGCAGTACTTGTGGGCCAATACATGTACCCAGATTTTACAGAGGTTTAGGGTCTGAAATTCATTTCTTATTTTCTATATTATTTTCCTCCCATCCCCTCTATCTCTTAGAAGCTGTATTATTTAAAAGTAATATACAAATTATGATTCAAAAACTATAATGTAAATTTTATCCTTTTGTACTGTATTTCTAGAATCTGAAATTAATATGTTGATATACATTTATTGCTATGATTTACAAATACATGAATTTTAAAATGAAATGTTGACCAATAATACATTTCCTTGTAAAATGTGTTGGTGATATTTGTTTCATTAGCTTTTTCTGTTAATCTTTGATGTTGCACAGACAGGTTTTAGTTTTTAATCTACAGATAATTAGATGATTACAGATAGTCTGTCTTTTAGGATGAAAGGCTTGCACCCATATTTATAAACCAAATGACATTGAAAATCAGAAATTTCTGCCCTCTCAGCTCTGGTATATATCATCTATTTAACTTGGGTGCTGGTAAGGTTATGACAAATGTCACAGACTGTTCAACAAGAAACACACAAGAGGTAAAATGAAAAGCACGTTCATTAAGAGTAGCCTGGAGAGAGGTGGAGAGTTAGCCCCTGGGAGATAAAGACAGCAGAGGCAATTAATTTTCCTGAAGGATTAAAAACTAAAATACAGACAATAGTAATTTTTAACCAGGCAAAAGTTTGTGCAAATAAATGTATATTATTAAAAATAATAATTACCATAGAAATTCTGAGATCTGTGAATGCTGCATGTTAAGATGGAAATATATCACATGTTCACTCTTTCCTGATACAGACAGGAGCTGAAACTGATCTGTGAGGTTAAATGGACGGCCTATCTATAGTTATCTAATTAGGTTAACTCCGTTGTCTACCTGTTGTTTGCTGGTTACAAATATGCTGAAAGCACTCTGACAGACATAATTTTCCAAGAACTGTGATTTGCCATAAAAATCACATTCTGAATTTCTGAACAACTAGACTCAGGTCACAGTCAATGTCTCATTGAGACTAGGAGGCCAAGAACCACTGACCTTGTCATTGCAGACTGCCTTATGCTGATATGTCAACTAGACAGGCAACACGAGAGGCAATCGTTTGTTCTCTTGGTATGAAATGAAATCCTCAGGGCCATTTTTACTCTGCAGGCTGGAAATTATACCTTTAAAAATGACACTCAGCATATCCAGTCTGCAGTGTTTTTCATAGTATGCTTGTATGCTTGAACCTCTTGCTTCTGTGTGCTATGATGATATTATCCAGTATTTAAGTCAGAGCTTGGATCTGTTTACTTCAAACAAATCTCTAGCTTTGTGCTACCTTTGTGTTTATGTATCTTTTAAAATATAATCATTAGAGTTAAATATAATGTCTTGATACATTACATATATTTAAACAAAATAAAAATAAGAATTCAATTACATGAGGTAGTGTGTGTATATGTTTTTCCTCTTTTTTTGATATTTTCTTTATTTACATTTCAAATGGTATCCACTTTCCTGGTACCTCCCTTGAAACCCCCTATCACATCACCTCTCCCCATTCTTCTTTGTGAATGTTCACCCACCCACCAACAACTTCCTCCCTGCTCTTGCATTCCCCTACACTGGGACATCGAGCCTTCACAGGAACAAGGACCTTTCCTGAAGTTGATGCCAGGCAGAGCTATCTTGTACTACATATCCAGCTGGACCCATGAGTCCCTCCATGTCCATCTTTGGTTGGTGGTTTAGTCTGTGGGAGCTCTGGGAGTTCTGGATGGTTGATATTGTTATTCTTCCTATGGTGTTGCAAACCCCTTCAGCTCCTTCAGTCCTTTCTCTAACTCCTCCATTGGGGACCCCACACTCAGTCCAATGGTCGGCTGCAAGCATCCACCTCTGTATTTGTCAGCCTCACAGGAGACAGCCATATCAGGCTCCTGTCAGCAGGCATTTCTTGGCATTCATAATAGTGCCTAAGTTTGGTGACTATATATGGATAGATTCCCCAGGTGGGTCAGTCTCTAGATAACCTTTCCTTTCCTTCAGTCTCTCCTCCATACTTTGTCTCCATATTTCCTCCCATGCCTGTTTCGTTATATATATATATATATATATATATATATATATATATATATATATACAATGTATATGTTTTCTATACATCTAGACAATGCAACAGAGTAGCTCATACTTATAATCCTATCAACTGAAACATTGAAACAAAATTGCTATGAACTTGAGGCAAGTCTCAACTGTGTAGTAAGACTCTATCTAAAAACAAATCAAACCCCATTTATATAAAACCAAAATGTAAATATAATGGACCAATAGGCGAAAAAGTGAAAGTTCAAAGCTAAAATGATCTTCAGCTGAGATTATGCAATGTGATTATCATAGAGAGGTATTGTACCACCTCATAATGCTAAATTAGCAAATACTACTGAATAAATAAATCATATTCACAGAGGTAATTACTAATTTATTTGACAGGCATTCATTCTCAGGTTTCTTTTTTTCAATTTTTTTTTCTTTTTTTGCTAGTGTGCATGGTAGAGTCCTTCATAAGCTGTGAAATAAAATCTTTAAAAATTTTAAAATTTAAGTTGTTAAATTTTCCAATTTATTGATGAAATATTAGCAATAAATAGAGCATGGGTCAATCTGAGAGTTGAATAAAAACATATAATTTAACTTATTTTAATAGTTTGGAATTCCTACCAGAAAAAAATATCAAAAATAATTGAGAAAGTCTTATATTAAGGAGAACAGTTACTGAATTTATAGTTACAGGCAATTATAATGATTTGCCATTTCTTTACTGAATGACTTAGATAACTGAGGAAATGAGACATTATGGGAGAAGAATAATAGGTAATGTTAACGCTCAAATTTAGTTTGAACATAGATGTTCATTGCATTACAGTGTTCTAAGTTATTACTTGTGTTGTTGTTGTTATTTTTAAATACTGAGAATTAAAACCAAAGACTTATGCCTACCAGAAATATGTTTTTTTTAACCTTGAACTGTTTTTTGTATGAACTTCTTTATGCATGAACCAACATTTAAGTCATGATCACATTTTATCACATGAGCTCACGCTAGATATAATCTTTGAACATACGTTGAGAAATCAGATTTGCGAACTTGATTGTAATGTAGGGAATGAGGAGCAATAACAGAGTATTCTATCTCTTTGTAGTCATCAGTTATGTCAATTATTAAGCTGTGAGGGAATAACAGCATAGACAGCTTCCCTGTGAGTGAAGAATATTCTAGGCTTCAAGTAATCTTATGGTAAGTTGTAGTACCTTAAATCTTAGTCTACCCTAGCATGGAAATAAATATGACTACTCTAATTTTATAATTGTCCATAGAATTTCCAATTGTTTCATAGTCAATGAAAGCAAAGGCATAGGAATGTCAAAGTTCATATTTGGCATAGTCCTTAGGTAAGCATGCTACAACCCGTTCTGAATAAGCAAGAAAATATTTGTATCGATGCAATAACATTCCCTATCTGGGTGGGCCTGGCACAGAAAAGGAGAATATGACTCCAACAATTATAATTTATTTTCCCAATTAGAATAGAGTTTAAGATAATATTAACAGACAAGTCATAGGATATAATAGAAATTATGTCATATCTCTCATACCAATCAGTGTGCAGAATCATTCTGATGCAATTCCTGTAGTTTTTTAAACTCTTGAAGGTCTGATTTCACAAAATGGGTGAAAAATTGGGTGATTGATATTACTGTTTTGTTTTTTTGTTTTTTTTGCAGGGGGAGCAGGGGCAAGAAGAAACACACATTTTCCCTTGGATTCTAGTATAGTTTGATATTCATATATTACGAGTGTTCACATGGAGTGGAATAGACCTATTCATAAGAGTATTGTGTAAAGCTGCTGTGTAAAGTATCTTTGTTTTACACATGTGTGTGTGTGTGTGTGTGTGTGTGTGTGTGTGTGTGTATGTGTGTGTATGTGTGTACCCAAGTACACAAAAGCCATGGTACTTGTATGAACATTAAAGACATAAAGTCATCTTCCACCATATGGGCATATGTATACCGATGATCAAATTTAGGTAGTCAATCCTACTGGCAGTCTTTAACCACTAAGCAATCTTTCCTGCCCAAGCATTTTGAATTCCACTAGCAGGTAATGATCATGCCTTGTCAGATACAGGTAACCAGTATAGATTTCAAGAAGAAAAGGAGACAACAACGACAACTAACCATACAGAATATCTATTTCTGCAATGAATAGTACATTTCAAATACAAAATACTAGAGCAAGGTTAATTCCAAGTAAGACGAAGCCAAAAACTAGTATATTGAATATGAACAAAGCAACCCAAGAGGAAGAAAAGAGTCCGAAGATCAGGCACACCTCTCAGAGAACCACCCATTTTCACACCTAGGACTCATTTAAATGCTAAGACAATATAAACAGAGTACCTTGTACAGACTCCGGTAGGTCTCATGATTGCTATTTCCATCTCTGTGAGTTCATATGCACCTTTGTTCAGTGACTCATAAGGCTGTGTTGTCCTGGTGTCCTCCATCCCCTCTCATTCCTACCATCTTTCCGCTTCCTCTTCCCTGGCATTGCCTGAGCTCTGGGGGGAAGAAATTGATGGAGTCCTTTTATATACTCTCTCTCTCTCTCTCTCTCTCTCTCTCTCTCTCTCTCCCTCTCCCTCTCCCTCTCCCTCTCCCTCTCCCTCTCCCTCTCCCTCTCCCTCTCCCTCTCCCTCTCCCTCTCCCTCTCTCTCTCTCTCTCTCTCTCTCTCTCTCTCTCTCTCTCTCTCTCCCTCTCCTTCTCTCCCCATAATGCCTGGCTGTGGGTCTCTGCATTTGTTCCACTCTTTTGTTGAATGAAGTCTCTCTGATGGTGACTGGGTGAGGTACTGATCTCTGCCATATTTAGCTATTATCCTTTGGAAGTCCATTCTTTTGTAAGGGGACAAAATGGGAGTGGATACTGAGTCTAAGGAAAGTGTTAAGGAGCTGGGGAGAATAGAAGGATGGGAAGCTCCAATCAGAATACTTTATATGCAAAAAGAAACTATTTTCAATAAATGAAAAAAGAGGAAAAAATAAAATGTTTAAACTTTCATTTATGAAGAGGACAATTGCACAACAATTAACTTAGCGTACTAAAGTTTAACACATAAAATTACCTTTCTGATTCAGTTAAGAATCAAGAATGCAGAAATCAGGGAAAACGAGACTGAGTCAGGGCACAAGCAAGAAAATGCAAAGGGTCCTATGTACCATTTGGACCAGTAGTGACTTTATCTATGGGATTTTGTTTTTTTAAGAGAAACCAAACAACTGCACAACAAAATCCTGTAATGGCTTCCCAAAAAACATTAATGTCTCTTCTAGAAGAGCAAAAGAAAAATTAAACAAACAAACAAACATACATACATACATACATACATACATAAATAAATAAATAAATAAATAAATGGAACAAATAATGATGTGAATACCACTTCTGTATAGGCCTATTTTCTGTTTATATTCGTATCTTCAAGCATTAAAAGCCAATGTGGAGCTATGGCTTGCCTTAGAAGCAGTATTGCTAGCACTTGAAATGTTTGCCGTTTATTTGATCCTCAGTAGCTTAAAAGAGAAAGAAGAGAGGAAAAGAAACAGAAAGGTGTCAAACATGCTCTATAAGATGCTGTGTAGACATGGTATGGCAATTGTTTGCTTGAACGCTTTAGAGTTGTGATTGCCCAAAGGAGGAAGTCATAAGACTGGGCCTATGACATTAACAATTGTAGGAACTGGGAAAGTGCTTACTAACCACCATCCCTCTTTAAGGATGAATGATCACTTAATAGAAGATACTGATCGGAATCTTGCCTGGCCCCATGTTGTATACAGAGTTTAGAGATCTTAAAGGAATGACTTAAGGTTTAAGCATAAACAGACTTTTAATAATTTGTAATTCTTTTTCTTTTTCAGTGATGTGGTTTTCCATAGCTTACCCATGTTGCTATAAGCAACCCTAAGCAACTCCACTGAAGCACATTAGTTTTTTATTCTAATTTTATTTAATCTTTTTGTTTATGGTCCAAATTTTATTTCCCTCCAGGTCTACGCTCTGACTGTTCCACACCCCATACCTCCTTTCTCCCTCTCACCCCACTTTCCGTGTTTTGTCCTTCCCCTCCCAATGCCCACCCCATCAGAATTCCCCACCCTGGAGACTCCAATCTCTTGAGGGTAAGTGCATCTTTTCTCCCTAAGGTCAGAACAGGCAGTCCTCTGCTGTATGTGTTGGGGGGGCCTCATATCAGCTGGTGTATGCTGCCTGGTTGGTGTTCCAGTGTCTGAGAGGTCTCCAGGGTTCAGGTTAATTGACACTGCTGGTCCTCCTACAGGGTTGCCCTCCTCCTCAGCATCTTCCAGCTTTTCCCTAATTCAACCACAGGGGTCCCCAACTTCATTCCATTGATTGGGTGTAAATATCTTCATCTGACTCTTTCAGCTGCTGATAGAGTCCTTTGGATGGCAGTCATAATATGCCCCTTTTTGTGAGTACACCACAGCCCCAGTACCAGGATACATACTAGTTTTGCAAGATAGACTTGAATAGAATCGTTTCTTTGTTCTATGCCTTGTCAGAGATAAGTCCTTGATTTATCACATCTCCTCAGTCTGATGGTGAATCTTTCCTATATTTGAAAACAAAAGTAGCTATGGATTTGATGCATATTGTGTATGTGTTTAGATAGTTACACATTATGTTCTCTTTTCTGGGCATTCCCACTAAAGAGTAAAAGCAAGAAAACTCCTGAGGTTGTTTTTTTGTTTTGTTTTGTTTTGTTTTTCAAAACCTGGTAATACTTTCTTTCCGTATTATCTTGGATTAGTAAAAATAGCTTAAAATTAGGTTACGGAATACTCTGTTGGATTGTAGATTTCTCACAAAACAGGTTTTCCTTGCAGCAAAGTTTCACTGGGGAGTTAAATGTGCACAACATAAGGGATTGAAAAGCTTTATACCTGTGAATATTTACATTAAACTATGATAAAATATTCTCTTTAGTTCACTTTCCTAGGCTTACATACAATAGTTTATCTCTGTATTAGCAATGTGTTCTCTTAAAATTGCAATTTTATTTAAAGTAATATGTAAACTGGCTGAGGGAACTTGTGAATTTTTCTTTTTTTTTTTCATTCTTTCTTTTTGCCTCCAGAAATTAGGCAATGTCTGTGAAGAATTAATTAAGCCACCCCCAAACACCTAAATGTATTAAAATATGAAAACCTGCATTTTTCCCTAATTTTATTTTTAGATTAAAAAAACCACTCAAACTCACTTTTTTTTTTTTGCCTGACTTCTATATATTTATTTTAGTTACCCACTACACATTTGCAGTGGGGCAGTTTCCTGGGGACATATAGAGTTATACTTCCTCAGTAATTGTGCCATGTTTTTAGACACACCTTTTCCTAAGGTCTTCTGCAGGTGACTTTATCGTCTGTATTCCATTCATGAGATGAGCTTTCCTATTAGAAGAAAAATGTAGAAAGATTTTTTTCTATTATCTGTTTTTCTTTGAAGCATCAAATAGGATATTGATATTTTTTGGCACTTAAGCTATTTACTTACTGTGACTTAACGAGCCATGATAAAGTGAGTCATACTCCCACTGTGCAATTCATCCCACTATTTTCTAAAGTTCTGTTCAGGAGGATTTATCTACTCATCAATACTTCTCTTATTGTGCCATTTCCAGCAGTACTAAAGAGACTTCCCTTCTGAAACTGGTCTACTCTGAGGGTTTACCTTCTGTCAGACTCCTACAACACACCTCAGGGACTCCCGCAGATGGCTCATGTAGTTTTGTGATGTGGCTAGGACCACTATTATTTTTAAACATGACCCAGGGAGTACAAACATTCTCAATGGTGGATTTAAGTCAAACAAGGAGTAGTCTTGAAATTTCAAATGATGTGAAACTGTTCCCTTTACAGAAAAAACAACGTGGCAAGACACCAATTATTAGACATTTTAAAAATCCCCTTTTTCTTGTGAGCTGATTTATGTAATAAGCTAAAGATACTAATGAAATTTCCCGGTTATTGGTGATGAACCTGTTCAGGATTCTTTCTCTTTTGTTTTTTAGACTTGGAATTTTGGCATTGCCTTGAAGCAGGGTATTGTGCAAGGAGTACTCGCGGAGCAGACTCCTTGAACAAGCTCCACGTGATACACATATTCCGCAGATGATTTATGAGTTACAGACGCGCTGTGACCTTTCCTCTCCCAACTGCAAACAGATTAAACAGAGCTGATTAGCAGAGCCTAAAAACACTGGGTTATTTTCTGTTATAAGGTCTTTAGCAAATGCTCCCTTAGTCCTTCCACTTTATTCACTTGCAAATCGCCCTGCCCAAAAGGGGTCTGCACAGCCCATCCTCAAACCTGGAGCCCTGCAGCGCCATCAGCTGCGATATCTTCTTATATGAGGGACGTTTCTTATTAATCAGGAACGCGGAATGGAAGCCAATCAGAGAGTTCCTTTGCTTTCAGATTCCTGCCTGTCTGAGTTAAAAGTGGTGCTGAAAGAGAGGCTCAGCGAGATGCATGAAGACTCGGCTGGGGAGACACTGTAAAAGGGGGAAAGGAAGGGATGAGACAGAAGCAACAACAGAATCAACCCTGCTGAGCAAGGCTAACTGCTTTCCATTGCTAAACAAGGTAAGCTTATTCTTTTGCTGGAAAACAGAAGCATCGCAGTTTTTGCTTTCTTATCATGTAGGCTAGATATTGCTTTTCTCCACTCAAGTATTTTTCGGGGCTGCTCTGTTCTCTTCCACTATTTTGTAGCAGGTAATATGTTTTATAATATTTGAAAAAAATATGATTAGGGTGAAAATATGGAGAACTTCATTCCCATTCGACTTTTTAACATTCCTGGCACCCTCCAACCTATTTTGATAGTCCTTTAAATTTGCTTTGGGATTAATATTGTAACAATAAAACCAAAGTTCAAACTGTATTGGTTCAATGGTAATAGTTTTGAATTCCCTTTTTCAAAAAATTGTGATCATTTATAGTCTTATTTATGTGAATTTGAAATGGTCCTCTAGTTCTCTCGTAACTTTTGTTAACTACTTTGAGTCAGAATGGGAAAATGTAAAAGCACCATTATTCATAATTTTGTGTGAATGGTTTGTAGATAAGAAATGAGATAATAGACTTAAAATATGCCTCATATGTCAATGGCTTTCATGCTTTAAGAATAATTCAATAATTTTACCTGATAACAGACATTCCTGCAAATGTGTGTGGCTGTCACTGCTGGACACATTATAAATGTATGTACCTGTTGGCTGCAACTGGACCATTTAATAATGTCGAAACTTAGTGAAAATAACAAAAGTCTGCCAAAGGTAAAATTTGGCTTTTGTAAGCCTGGAATGATAAGACTATGGACTGCTTTACCGGGAGTAATTTTTGTTCTGCCTTTTCATTGCAGAATCAATATCACTATTCACATTAAGTAATTTCTTGAAAGCCCCACGATCTTACCAATAGTCTTGATGGGTTTTATTTTTCAACGTTTTTTATAATGTCTTCAGAATGAGGTAGAATTTAGCCACTTTAAATTGAGTGAAGTTCTCAGAGACTGTTATGTATCAAAATGGTAGTAATGAAAGTTACCAACTGTAACAAATAAGTTTGTGATAATTTGTCTGATCTATGCTTTGGTGAAAATATAATGAATTATTGATTTGTGAAAACTTGGTCATTTTTTGGAGTTTTATTGTCATTTCATGGATTATGTTGTAAGCAAGAGATTTCCAAGGATCATTTTTTAAAATAATATGGCCAAATCATGTAATCTGGAAAAAAATGACTTTAGCAATATCAAAGAAAAGTGATAACTTTTGTAGCATGGGAGAAAATCTTCATTTGACATTCTTTTCTGATTTCTGTGAAATCAATAGATTTTTATTAAATCAATTATCTATCTTTCATGGTCTTAATTTGATTTTTTTAAAATCTCCTGTACTTGGTAAAACATGGACAATATTTTCAGAATTGCACAGTGATTGCCTATTGCCTAGGCAATGCTCTGTCAAGTGAGGAATGCATTTGTGTAACCATGAAAACAGTGAATGACAGTTTCAACAGATATTATAAAAGATAAGGTAGATCAGATAGCAGGCTGCTCCATCATGTTTCACGACAGAACTTGGAAAGAAATGAGCAGCATGTGTTTGTATTCTGTCACTGAATTTATCATCAGATGGAGGCAAGTCTTCTGCAGTGTAGAGTAGATAAAATATTATATTCATTTAGTAGAAAAGACATAAATGTTAACAATATCTAATACCTATACACTTTTAAAAGTGGGAAAATTTGGGGTATAAGTAATAAGCAAACTAATGTAAAATAATGAATGAAGTAATACTTTAGAGAAAGCAGATGACAATGTTAGTTTAAAAGTAATGAATCTAATTTCAAGGTAAGCAGATCCAATCATTCTAATAAGACAATAGTTATATAATATTATGCAATTTTCAAACATGAACAATATTATTTTCCAGTATCTTTTAATAAATTAGCTAAAACAGTTTTGAACTGGTTATACCAATAACTATACCACTATTATCTTATATGCATATTTGACATAACAATTTATTGTGGTAGTTGCATGTACCCAGTTCATAATTCAAGTTAATGTAAGATTATGCTTTTAAATGATGTGCCGCTTTGCTTGACTGGATAAACTGTACATAGACCAGAACCTTTTCTGAATGTCACCTTGCATGGTATATGGTCACTTTTGCATTTTCTTCTGTTCCTTTACACACACTGCTGATTCTGTACAATATCCTTTCTACTGTATATTCACCAGCTGAGAGAGATTATTTCAATAGTTTTGCCTGTGTGTATAACCTTTCCTTTGGTATCCTATGAGGCAGACACTACTTTCTACAATATATACTCAGGAATATAAAAGGGAAGTCAACCACAGTGTTTTAGCAAGTGCTTAAAATTATGTAATAAAAATTATGTGACTAACGTGATAAGTTTAATACTTGCAAGAAAGAATCAAGTGAAATCAAAGTTAATTTAAAGAATGCATGCAAATGTGTCATCAGCAAATGTTGGCTGTGACTTGCTCCCTGTGGAAGAGAACTGCATTGCTCAGTCATTAGCTCTCTTGAAACTACCTCAGTGTATCTGATTGTTAGTTTGATCTGTTTTCATGAATTTTTCTATTCACTTCAGTGAACATTTAAGTACACTATAGAATTAAATTGGCACTTGAAAAAGTATGATCGTTTTTAAAATGTAGAACATTTTGAATATTTATACTTCCAAGTTTATGTGTTTTTTTAATGTATCTTTTTCACAATTTCATCAGAATGTGTATAGTAAGTTAATTGGAGTAAGATATTTATGAAAAACTCCATACTTGGATTCTTGTGCATTTTGCTACTGACAAAAGCTACTTAAAGTGGAACTTCTTGGAGGAAAGAAAGTATTTGGCATGGGACTAAAAGATCCAAAAGAAAAATGATTGAAATGAACTTTTCTCTATCTGATTCTAAGCTTATAAGTAGGATCAGTTTTAATTATGGACAGTGAAATATTGCCTAAGACTAATATATTTCTCCTTCTCGGTGTGTTTCATACTTTTTGAAAAAGTAGCTTGTCTCTTAATACATCCTAAGTTGTTGAAAAAAGTAATGCTGTCTCAATTTTGAGTTTATATAAAAGTTTGGAGCCTTAGATCTAGAATTGATATTTTAATTGCATCTGGGGGGAAAAGCAACATTTAAGAGCATCATGTTATGTATAGAAAATGGTTTGATTGCTTATAAAATACTGGCAATTGTATCTGTAGAAATGTAGTAATGATAAAAATTTGATTAGAAAGATGGGTAGATATAGATATGTAGATGGGTAAGTAGATAAATTGATGACAGTTAGGGCTTGGTAGATGATAGATAAGTTATAAAGATGGTAGACTGGCAAAAGACATTGTTATATGAGGTAAATTCTATGAAGATGAGTGAAGCTTATAAATATGATAAATGGGTAATAAATAGACAATAATAGATCAGAGAGAGGGAGAGAGGAGAGCCAGAAACACACACACACACACACACACACACACACACACACACACACACACACAGAGAGAGAGAGAGAGAGAGAGAGAGAGAGAGAGAGAGAGAGAGAAATGGAATGCATGGAACGCAGTAACTCTAGTGGTTTTAATCCATCCTGACAGAAGTGTCCTTAAGAATTACTTTAGTTCTCTTCCTGAAACCATCATTATGCTCATCACTAAAGTGTGCCACAAATTACAAAGTGAGGGAATTCTCCTTTCAATTTTAAACATCCCCATTGCAGTGCTAACATGTTGTTGTGCTTATTCCTAAATTTAGCACTCTTAGGGATGCTCTTATAGCCACATTACAAATACAAAGAACATGGATACTGTGGAAACTGTCTAAGACATTATACATGGGCATTATCACCAAACACCTCCCACTATGTAAAAGTCACAATGTGGACTTTTGCTATAATGTTCTGTTTAGTCTTCAGAATTTTGTATATACAATGAGCTGTAATCATATCTGCACTGTTTCCATCCCCCAGTCCTCTCATATCCTCTCGAATTATTTTCTTCCCAACTTCACAAGACTCTCTCTTTTTTTCTTTTTGATAGCACATTAAAACCAACTAGTGCTACACATATGTATATGCAAAACACTTAGTTGATTAAAGTGCTTTTTGTGAAAGTTGATAATATTGGATGAGAACTAACAATGGAAACATTATTCTTATTTTCAGTTGTTCTTATTTTTAGTGTGGTCTGTGTGTGTGTGTGTGTGTGCGTGTGTGTCTGTCTGTCAGTCTGTCTCTCTGTGCATATGCGTATGTGTGTTTTTCTTTTGATTTTACTACACTTAAGACAGAAGGTGGAGAATAGAAGAGCCAAGCGTTTGAGTAATATAAAATGTTATTATTTCTATTTTATTAAATAAGACAATTAATATCAGTCACGTGATGAATTAATGCTCCCATTTCTTCTATTTGTATCAATAAAAAAAAAGAAGTTACTTTTTTTCTGTTTTTTTTTTTTTTTTTGGTTAAAACTCTTCAAAGTTGTACCATAAGTATATATTTAAAAGACTTCTCCTTATACTGTTTGGAGATTTCTTCTATAATTATGAAGAGCAAAGGTGACTTAATTTTATTTTATTGTATTTTCAACTCAAATATATATTATAAATGTTAATGGAAATGCTAGGTACCAAGATTTGTTATTTGATGTTTCAGTTAGAAGTTTAATAAGTCCTCAGCTACACTTGAAGAAGGGGCTATGTTTGGTAGAATTTGTGTTCAAACAGGAAGCACCTATAGCATTCTCTATATGATTGCCAAAAGTTCCCACACACAGTCAAACTTTATCTTGTATTTTTGACAGTATCTCACAAGGTCATGCTCATCGGAAAACAATGTTCTCAGGAAGGATTACTAACAAGGAGAGAGCTACTACATGTAATGAAACATGATGTCATATATTATCTAGGAAAAATGAACACTGGTAATGAGAAATGTAGAGCTACCTCAGCCTGTAGAGGCACTTTCCTGAATTTGACCCTCAGAGCTCATACACTGGAAGGAGAGAACCTTCTCGTGTAAATTGCCCTCTAGCCTAGAAACACACACACACAAACACATGCATACACACACACACACACACGCACACAGGCAAGCTGTGGCACAATGTGCTTCCTCTCTATCTTCCTCAAATAAATAAGTAAATAAACAACAATTTTACAAAGTTAATGACAAAATAGATATTACTTTTAAAAAATGCAATATTAGCCCTGATCATTCTTTAAGGGATAGTTTTGTTTTGTTTTGTTTTTTTAGAATCCTTACCAGATGTATGTCTGTTCTACAGTCTGGATATGGTAGAATTCCATGTAATTGCTAGAACTGGTTTACAATATATTCATATCTATGTGTTGTATTACTATCAATCTAAATACATCAAGTATTTATTTTAAAAGAAAAGCCACCTAGTACAAATTACATAGTTATGTCTTTGGATCTTCAAATGCTTATTTATGGTTTTACAACTGTGTTTTCATTTAAACTTATATGTTTGCATATACATATTGGTACTTCGTTACATGAGCATGCTTGTATGGACCCAACATATTTACAAAAGATGGGCTGAAATAACACAATTGTTTCTATGTGCTCATAACAATTAATTGATAACTTTTAATGATTATAATGGTGAAATATAATACAGCTTAGTGTTTTGAAACAGGTCATTATAGGTAATATATCATAGAAATTGATAAAACTTATATTAGAATACTTTTACTTTTCCAAAAGTTAAACTGAATTATACTGTGTTGTAGATTTAGATAATTTAATGAATAGTGTGTATTAGACATTTTGAAAAGCTATGACTAGAAATAATTGTTGCCATTTAATCTTCATGGTTCTTGAGGACTGTAAAATATAATCTCTTTGCCCACACATATGGTGGGTGGGAAATCTATTACATGAAAAAGAAATAAAAAATCCTATTTATATAATGTTAGAAGCTTAGCAAAAAATACCTTAATAATTTCACATTTGCCAGTACAGAACTTTAATATTACACTGTGGATTTAAAATTAATTTTCTGACCACTTTATCTACTTCAGGGTCATCTCAAAAGGCACTTGACTTTTTTTTTTTTTCCATTTATAGAGGGAACTGATCATCTTAAGAGCACAATTATTTTATATGGAACATGTACAAAGACTTAACTATGTTGTGTTTTATATAGCCATAAAAGCACAAGTACTAATAAAATATCTAAGGAAAGTATTTAGCTTATCACTAATATTTCTAAATAGTAGCAGCTTATTATAGTCTAAAGTAATATTGACTTAGCTCATATTGGGATAAATTGTGTGAAAAAGTAAGAATTTTCTTTCTCAAATCCTTTTCATCTGTCTCAAAATTGAGAAATTTAAATATTTTCATCCTTTCTGCATCTGTCTCTGTGTATTTCTCTGTTTTTCTTTTCAAAATAAACTTTTAAAAAGTTTCATGATATTTTACTGCGCACCTACAGCCCCAAATGATTCTTTAAACAAGGCTTTGAATTTGTCTCCTTTCCTTTACAACTATACTTCAATATTTCCAGATTTTCATATTTTTGACAGTATGTCCAACTTCAAGAATTTAATATCCAGAGATCCATCCCATAATTAGCCTCCAAACGATGACACCATTGCATACACTAGCAAGATTTTGCTGAAAAGACCCTGATATAGCTGACTCTTGTGAGACTAGACCGGGGCCTAGCAAACACAGAAGTAGATGCTCACAGTCAGCTATTGGATGGAGCACAGGGACCCCAATGGAGGAGCTGGAGAAAGTATCCAAGGAGCTAAAGAGATCTGCAACCCTGTAGGTGCAACAACATTATGAACTAACCAGTACCCCGGAGCTCTTGACTGCATATGTATCAAAAGATGGCCTAGTCGGCCATCACTGGAAAGAGAGGCCCATTAGACACGCAAACTTTATATGCCCCAGTACAGGGGAATGCCAGGGCCAAAAAATGGGAATGGGTGGGTAGGGAAGTGGGGGAGAGGGTATGGGGGAATTTTCAGATAGCATTCTAAATGTAATTGAGGAAAATACGTAATAGTAAAAAATATTTAAAAAAAATAAGTATATCCCAACAACAACAAAAAAAGAATTAAATAACAAACCCCTAAAGTTATGTGGATACTTATTTATAAAAGAGTATTCATCTATCTTGAACTGTTTTATTCAGAATTCAGCTGTTTGATGTAAATTTTGACAATGAAGAGAGTTATTATAGTTTCAAATCAGCATAACTTTGCTTTGTAATGAGTTCTATAAGATGCAAATAGTGAATGCCTGTAATGAAGTATTCCTTATAAATATTCATAGGTTATATTAGTGTGAACCATTAAAGAAAAAAAATGCATTCAAGTTGCAGAGACACATTTATTTGTCTTTATATATGTGGAATGAAGCTTTTTTATTAATAATACCAAGATCTACATTTAATCTATATCTAAGGAAAGATTCAACATATAAAAATAATTGGTATATTTTAAACTCACTTTTATGATTTCATAGCACCTACTGTGCTTGATTTCTAATTGTAAATATGTAATGTAATTTAATTTGAATAAAAAAGTTATAACATTAAAAAACTCTTATGATTCTAGGAGAATAAGGAAAAACTTGTTTCTGAATTTATTCTTTTGAAGGTTTTCATGTCAGAAAGCTACTTAGAGTTTACAAACATTTATATTCAGGAGTAACTATTAAAACGTACTGAGAAAACGTATTGAAAATCATAGTGGACTCAGAACAAGATCGAAGCAAAAGTTTCCACTGAACTTGAGGTCACATAGAGACTGGGCTTCTGCCCAGTGTGAGGCAGCAACCAGAAATGCTACCTCCTAGATGGGCTCCACCCTCCTCATTAGCCTATGGAGCCAGAGCACTACCTTTATAAAATTCTGTTTTGTCAGAATCTTTGAGGGAGCCACAAAACTTTGTGTCATAAATTTATATCTTGGATTATCATTCATTGCCTCTATATTTTGTTCAGAAACATTGCAAAACAATAAAGATGAAGTATTCATATGGAATTTTAGGAAACCATGCCCTATGTTCAAAATTATTTTCACATAATCAGTTTGATATATAAGTAATATTTTGATATACTAATGGTATATAAGTGATATTTTGCACCTTCAAATAAAGTTTAGAAAACTGGATTTGGGACATAATAATGCAAAATTAAAGCTCTATCTGAATCTATCTATCTATCTATCTATCTATCTATCTATCTATCTATCTATCTACCGAATAGATTGGCTCTCCACAAATGTGGAATTTTTGTTCACATTCATTAATATTTATTTTTTTATTTAAGTTAAATCCTGTTTTGTCTTAATAAAATGTCTTCAATTTTTTTCCCTACTACTTGGTTTTTATCAGACAAAATTCATAAGAACGAAGATTTTTACTAATTTTATGAGTAGAATTCAAACTTTCCGAAATATAATTTAAAAGCAGTTTAACAAATAGCATAGGAAGCAAGAAGGATCACAATCACAGCTCTTTTTATTTAGTATGTGTTAACCTTTGTTTGAGAACACACACACCACCAATGAGACATACCAAAGAACACACTGAGTTCTTAGTTATATATCATCCTGGGCAATGCACTGTGACTTCTTCCTCCAGTTGGTTTGTCTCCCTGGGGTTTCCATCCTCCACCAAGTGTAGAAGTGCAGCAGCTGTCTTCTATCCATACCTAGTGTGCTGTATCTTTCCCATTACCATTATTTCCACCCCTCCTAACTTCCACTTCAAAGACGCTGTGCATTTAAGAGTAAGCATCTATGCTTTTTAACTTGGCTTTCTTTCTGGGAGATGATTCAATGGGTAACAGGAAGTGCCATTTCCAACCTGAGAATTCATTACATGCCGGGAACTAATGTGATCCTGTCAATATGGCCCACCACCAATTTTAGAAACGCATTTGCTCTCTCCACCACCCTGCTTTCACTGTCTGACTGGAAAAGGACCTGGGAGGGAGATAAATGGGAGGTAAAGCCACAGAATTTGAGAAGAGATTGCAGAACGAGGGTAGCATGTCTTTAGATAAGAACAAACATAACACATACAGGAGGAATGCCTCACACATAAAGCCACAACCTGTGGACTCAAAAACGTAAAGCAAAGCATAAAAATCAAGAAATAGAAAAAAATTTAAGCTACCCTTATAAACTCAGTGCTCTTAAGGGAGGTAGATTGGGAGAAATTAATTTTCAACATGCTCTCATATTGGCTTTTGGCCTCCAGAGAAACATAATTTATTACTTTTATTCTCCATGTTAAGAATCAACTGCATCATTCATCATATTCCAGTGTTTAGTATAGAATGACAATCTCTCTGAACATTGGCCTGCGTGGTGGAAGTGACACTTGTGATATAGCCACCTTCTCAGGATCCTGTATTAAGAGTTCATTTTTCCTTCCTTTTAGTTGAGTTATGATGAACATGGTTTTTTATGTTACTTTATACTACTTCATATTATTTTATACTATGCATATATTTATTTGCTCATTTGGAATTACTCCTCACTAAACTTCTGCTGACTTAACAGAGAACAGTTAGTAAAGTAGTAATATCCTAAGGTGATCATGACAGTAGATGCCAGTGTTCCAAATACTGTCAATTTTCAGGCATTCCTTTCAGCTAATGATGGTGACAAAAATCTCTCCTCTGTTCACCCTCTATGTGTGATATATGTGTGTGTACTCTACACAAAAGCACACAAACATAAACACCTTACATTTTAACTGTGTAGTTTAGAACAAATATAATATATCATGACATGCCTTCCAGATTACATTAAATTCATTCAAAACAAATTTTGTTCAGTGTGCGTTTCTTCTGCATTATAAACATTCTCCATCACTTCAGCTTTGCAGAAAGGTTTTGTAGCTCAGGTTACTCTGGGAAATTGTTACTGGTGGTGAAAATTGGTACAATAATTAGTTGAATCTCATTTAATATATCCATATGGATAGTGATTCTTATTTTTAAATATTTCCTTGAATTGTTGATAATAATTTTTATAGCATCTATTCCCTGTTTTTTATCTTCCATCTAGAAATTTCCCATGTAACCCTAATTTGCTCCTTTTCAAATCCTTTTCAGTTTGTCTAATCTTACTTGAATGTATGTTCCTAGGCTAACCATTTATTATTGGATAACCAATTGGTGTGTTCTTCTCTTAGGAAGACTACTTCTATTCTTAGCATTTCTTAGTTGCCTGAAATTATTCATGTAGGGTGGAACCCTGAGAGAATTCCCATCCAAATTAACATGTCTATTGTTATCCTCATTCAGCTCACATTCTTGTTAATGGGTGTAGCATCTAACACTTCCGGGAGACAGTTTCAAAACAAGTTCTCTGATTCTCTGGCTCCTAGAATCTTTCCTCCTCGTCCTCGTCCTCGTCCTCCTCCTCCTCCTCCTCCTCCTCCTCCTCCTCCTCCTCCTCCTTCTTCTTCTTTTTCTTCTTCTTCTTTTTAATTACATATTTTCTTTATTTACATTTCAAATGTTCAAATGTTTTCCTCTTTTCTGGTTTCCCCTCAGAAAACCCTCTATCTCACCCCGCCCCCCCATTGATATCCAACAAGGCCATCCTCTGCTACATATGCGGCTGGAGCCATGGGTCTCTCCATGTGTACTCTTTGGTTGATGGTTTAAGAAGATAATCACACTAACATAAAAATAACATAAAAAATAACAGGAAGCAACAATCACTATTCCTTAATATCTGTTAACATTAATGGACTCAATTCCCCAACAAAAAGACATAGACTAACAGTCTGCCTCCTTTTCTATAATGATCCCTAGGCCATAGGTAAAGGAGTTTTATTGTAGGTGCAACTACTAGGGATAAGGCTCTACCTACAGCACTGCATTTTGATTGGTTGTGATTCTCTGTAATATTCTCTCTCTCTTAAAGTATAAGTTTCCTTGAGGAAGGGTTGGGACTATACTTACCTGCTGCTATCCAGGCAAATATTTTGAATATAGTTGGAGACAATGTTGGTATAGTAAGGTAGTGGTAATAGTTTCTCCTCCTTCACTAATTGTGTAGATGACTAGGTTTTTCTCTTGTTTAGCTCATCTGAATTCCAATTTGCTGGTTACAGCCAAGTAAGTACACTAGAACTGCACCATTAGGCTTATTGTGCCATGTTGGTTTTGTTGTACTTCATAAGTATCATTAGCTAGGCAGGACAGTTGGTTTCTTCCCTTTTTTGGATACTTCATGGATACCAGTAGGTATCCATGAAAGCTACTCCTAAGGCTTACAGATCATTTCTAGCCAGTAGCCTCTGGGTTATGTGTATGAAGTACATGAAATGTTCATCAAAAATTACCTACTTTCTCCCACCATCAGAAAATAAATAGATATAGTAATAGCTTGTAATGTTTTAGGTTTCTCTTGGATAACTCTGACCAAGAACCAAAAACAGTATTCCTCATGACTTATCTTGTGGATATTAATAGGTACTTTTTGGCCCTTGTAGGGAGCATTTTCAGCTCAGATAAGATATTTCTATTTAAATTACATATGTGCATCTATGTACCAATTACATGTATCATATATATTTTAGGTAGATAGTTAACATGATTCCTTATGGATTTTTACACACACACTTAGATATGTGTATATAACAAACAATGAAGGAAAAAGTTCTGAATTTGAACAATAACAAGACATTTACATGGGAGGAATTAGAGAAAGAAGAAGGAAGTAGGAAGATGATGCAGAATTATAATTTCAGAAACAAAAAAATTATAAAGCATTTTATACTGCTTCTGATTTTGAGATTCCCTAATATATGCTTTCTAATATGCTTTACTCTGATAACAAATAAAGTACAGGTAAATATGTTAGCTTATTGACTGTCTATTTGTAACCCCTAATTCATTTGGTCCATTTAATCACCAGGTAATTTCCCTTCTGATTTCAGAAGAAACAACGTGCTTCTTTTCAAAATATAATAAGCAAGAATTTAGATTGGTTGGCCTTATTTTTTGTCCACAAGGACATGAAAAACATCACAGTCAGACACCATAGTTATAAGAGAGAAATTTGCTGTATATGTCAAGAGTGAATTTCAGACCGCTTTTTAATATCTTGACACTTCATGAAATTTGTGTGTGAGATTTTAAACATTACAATCATTTTAGAATATCCTGAGGGGAAAAATAACTAATACTATTACTATTTTGATTAGAAATGTTTTGCTAATGTTAATTAGAACTGGTTAAGATGCGTTGGAATTCTCTACAGATAGAATAAGAATAAGTTAATTCTAAGAACACACATGTAGTTCCTGAAACCTTGTTGAACAGAGTTTTGATATTATGGATTTACACACTTTATTATGTCCTAGGTTGAGATTTCATATGAAGAAGATATTTGTTTTCATTTTGAGTAGTATGTGTTTTATAAGCTCTTGCTACCTGCAAATTAATTTGAGATATTTTAGATTATGGTATATAGGTTAATTGTTTTTTAATTATCTTTAATCATTTTTTAGAGTCCAGTCATTATACACCTGCTGGTCCACCCTCTGGCAGTTCCTCATTCCATTCCTCCTCCCCCTACTCCAAGAGGATGTCCCTACCCCCATAGCTTCACCCCCTGCCACCATTCTACCAGACCTCCCTTCTCCCAGGGTCCTCAAGTCTCTCAAAGGGTAGGTGCATCTTCTTTCACTGACTCCAGACCAAGTGGTCCTCTGTTGTATATGTGTCTATGACCTCAGACCAGTTTGTGTGTACTGCCTGATTGGTGGTTTAGTGTCTGAGAGATCTTAGGGGTGCAAGTTAGTTCAGACTGCGGGTCTTCCTATGGGGTAGCCCTCTTCCTCAACTTTTTCCAGCCTTTCCCTACTTTAACCACAGGGGTCCCTGGCTTCTGTTTATTGCTTGGGTGTAAGTATCTGTGTCTGTCTTGATCAGCTGCTTGTTGGGCCTCTCTGAGGGCAGCCATGCTCTAGGATCCTGTCTGTAAGTACACCCCAACATCCATCATGGGCCTTGGAGCATCTCCTTGAGCTGGTTTCCAGTTTGGGCAGGTCTCTGGACCTGCTTTCCCTCAGTCTCCATTTTTTTTCCGATGAAGTTCTTTTAGGCAGGAACATTTCTGAGTCAGAGATTTTGACTGTAAGATGACAACCCCATCCCTCCACTTGACACCCTGTCTTTCTGCTAGAGCTAGACTCTACAAGTTCCCTCTCCCCACTGTATGACATTTCATCTAAGGTCCCTCCCTTTGAGTCCTGAGAGTCTCTCATCTCCCAGGTCTCTGATACAAGTGATCTCTGAAAGTCTTTTATATCAGAGATGGAAAATATCAGTGTTTCATACATTAACTGTGTCAGATACTTAACTCTTTTCCATAATTTGTATAACTTTAATTCCCGTTCTTTGAGGGTTTTTAAATGATTAGAAATAAATGGCATTCTTGACCTGAAAGTAAAAAGGGTGTATATAATAGTTTTTTTTTCAAAAGATTTTAATGTTTCTGTTTTGCTTTTAAGCATAATTTTTTTAAAAAATGAAATATTCAATTTACATCACAATATAATCTTATAAAGAAGTATAAGTACTTATTATGTATTCAGTATGAGGGCATGGTAGTGTACTTGATACAAATGATTTATTAATACTTATAATATCCTTTCCTCAAATAAGTGGCTCACCTGAAATGTTCATCTTTCGTGAGTGCAATGTGAGATTGGTCCTAAATATTATTCATACAGATTTGGCCATTTAAACAGATATTAAAATAGGTAACATTAACTTTGATTGTACCATTAGGTCTTCAGTTATTCCTGGATTTATGCAAAGGGCTCATTTCAGGTAAGGGAAGTCGAGCAAACAACCTGAGGACCAACATGTCATCATATACCTGATTCTATCTCCACAATCTTATTTGTAATGCTAATGTATGGGAAATCTCAGCATGCTCTAAAGTACAGACTTTAGTAAAAGATTAATCTTTGTCTTAGTCATTGTTTCTATTCCTGCACAAAACGTCATGACCAAAAACCAAGTTTGAGAGGAAAGAGTTTATTAGGCTTATAATTCTAAATTGCTATTCATCACCAAAGGAAACCAGGACTGGAACTCACACAGGGCAAGAACCTGGAGGCAGGAGCTGATGCAGAGGCCATAGAGGGGTGCTGTTTACTAGATTGCTTCCTTTGGCTTGCTCAGCTTGCTTTCTTATAGAACACAGGACTATCAGCCCTTGATCACTAATTAAGAAAATGCCTTACAGCTGGAACTCATGGAACAATTTCCTCAAGGGAGGACTCTGTTCTCTGATAACTCCAGTTTGTGTCACATTGATAAAACAAAACCAGCTAGTACAATCTTTCTACATCAAAAATTATTTTACGTAAAAATTATTTTACAAGAAAAAAATATATCAAAATTAGTCCTTGTCCACTAAAATGTGCGACTTTCTGCAAAGCACAAGGGAATAAAAGGTTTGAGTTTTTAAGAATTCTCTCAAATAGCTCCCAGTAGAAATTTCTGTGAAATCGGTGTCATTTTCACTTGGATTATAAGTTGAATGTTTCTTCTAGTTTCCATAAGGAACTTTCGTGTCCATAACTACAGCTATTCTCTCCATCATAGGATCGGCTTTCTAAGAATGTTCTCTCCCTCTAGCACTGTATTCGTGTGTATTTTAACGTTTTTGTGCCACTGGCTTTTCATCGATTTTGCTGGCTTTTCCCTTTGATGCCCTCTGTCAATTTGGTGAATAATCATACCAATGCAACTCATGTTCTAGGATTTTCAGAGCATCTCTGCTTGGCATTCAATAAACTTCCACACTAAGTCTGAGTTAGGAATGTAAGCACACGATGAGATTGCTGTCAATACCCACCTTTGAGCTCTTGAAGGAACTGTCTAGAAATTGTGTTTTAAAAATATATGCCAACAGTGCATTTCAAAAGGTCCCGGCTGGCTGAATGAAGTGGCACTGTTCTTTCCCAGAAAAAACACACAGCGTTATCTCACTCTGATAGAGAACTAAGTTTACTTTTCTAAAATGTTAGAAAATATGATTTAAAATAGTACCCAATTTACTTATTTAACATAGCATCAAATTATTTGATATGCTTTCTAGGAAGAAATAAATCATGGTTATCATTTTGGAGTAAAGTGTGCACTGATAAACATAAGTGAATGGATTTTTCAACTGCCAAATATTTCAGACATGACATTGGACATCAAAGGATATTTATGATTTGGGTGAGGTGCAAAATTTATAGGTTCTTACTTCCAACTTCTCATGTCCCAAATCCAGTTAATTTGCCATTATGTTGTTTTAGAAACAGGGTGAAAATGATTCCTGTGGTTAAAATTTAGTCCAGGAGTAAAGAGCTGAGGTTCAAAGTCAGAATCTTTACATACACCTCCCACTTTCTCTTTGGTTTAGTTTATTTTATTTTCCCAATTCTCACTTAATGATGATAAAATATGTATGATTCTATAGCACGCTAGTCATAACACCTAAAGCAATTGTTGACAATAATAGATACTCAATTGTATTAAAACTAGTTATTAGTACTATTTTCAAATTAAGCTCCAAAGTTTCTAGTATTATCCTCGATAAATTCTGATATTCTTTTGAAAAAAAAAGTAATAAGAAATACTCTATACATCTTTAGAAGTTACCCTTTTCTAGAACAGTGGTACTCAACCAGTTGTGACTCTTTTGAGGGGTCAAAAAACCCTTTCACGGGGTTTGCCTAAGATCACTAAAAACACAAATATTTATATTTCAATTCATACTAGTAGCAAAATCACTGTAATGAGGTAGCAATAAAAATAAGTTTTACTGTAGTAGGTTTTCCCAGTAAAAGACATTGTATTAGAGAGTGCCAGCATTAGGAAGGTTGAGAATTACTGATCTTAACTGTTAGGTTAAGTAAGAAAATTAAATGTAATTCTGTCTCCAAGTAGCTGAGAGTTCATGCTGAGAGTTTACGTGTTAATATAGTATATGCCCACAATAAAGCAGGCTACTGAAGAACACTATATCATCGTGGATGTTTGGAATGGGAACAATTCTAATCATGAAAACACATTTGAATATTTGCAAAACATTGCTTATAATGGTTTTTAAAAACACAGAACCCAAAATATCATCTCCTATCATATTCAAAAACATATCTGGAAATACACAAAAAAAATACTTAATTTATATTAGCAATGAAGCAACTGTATTTATAGTGTGCCCTTTATGTAAAAAATAGGCACACATTAAAATGTTTTGTAATAATACATAGAATTTTAAAATAAGAAGTCTGTACTATAATCCTGATTCATGTATTAGAAGAACAATTTTAAGCAGAAAGAATGATTCAGTAAGTCAAAGATTATTGGAGCAAGAAGAAACCTGTCATTTGATTTAATTGCCTCATCTTAAACCATGACAAAGAGGATAAAATGACCCTGATTCTAAAACATCAACAGTGATCCAAGGTCTCTTTAGAATAGATCAGGTAATTAATGATGCTTTATCGATTTGAATCTCTATATTCTTACAGTATCACTTTAATTCATAACTATATACACATAAAATGTAGGAAATATTAATCGTAAATAACTCTAGTGAACAAAGGACTTCCATTTTTAATCAACATTGCTATTGGACTGGCTTTCTTAGAAAACATTACTGAGAGAACAGGATGAATAATAACACCCTTTCATTCATAACAGAAAGACCTGATTAGCACAAAGCTTTCCTGTGGCTTTTGAAAATGAGTGTTGGGTTAACTAATAGGTTCCTGGATTGTGCAGAGAGGAATACAACCCCAGTAAAGTTCATTAAAGAGAGTCAAGGGTGTGGGTATAAAATCCCAATGAGAGAGCTTTCAATCAACACTCATGTTTATTTTTTTTTCATTTTAAAACGATAGAAAGAATTAATATATTTAAGAATTGTATAGTTTGATAGTCATTTCAATGTTTGAAAAGTATTCTAAACTCTCAATCAGTTCTTTATCCTACAACCTATCATCTAGGAAAAGACAATTAGATGAGAAAAACTGAGATACAAAGAATGTCTGAAAGTATCTAATACTGTTTTCTAGACTTGCACAACTTACCTTTTAAAGAACTTACTGAGACAAATGTTCCCATGTTGACATTCATTTAAATCCAAATGTTTTGTCTATTTTCTAACTTCTGAACAACAGAAGTTTCTCACTATTTTTTTTTATGAAACCAATACAACTTGGTTTTCTCTAGTCGTAACACATAATAATAATAATAAAAAAATTGTCCTATCAAAGGTATCATCCCGTCTTGGGTATTCCATCAACAAGTTTATAACCTGGTAAAAAATTCAAATATCATTCTCCTAAAATTGATTTAAGTTTTAGTATTTGTTTAAAATCATGTTTCATAGTAACTACTTTTGTGTGTATAATGAAAATTTTGATTGAGCTTATTATAAGTTTCTAAAGCTATAAAATAGTTCTTATTACTACAATATCATCAATTTTATTTTTAAAAATATCAAGACATTGATACAGAGAAACTTATTAAAGGGAGTGTTCTGTTTTTCCTACAATATCAAAATTCATTTTGATACTAAACACTAATATTAGATTCATTAAACTAAGTAATTCTAATGACTAGTGATTAATCAATGACGCATGAAATTTATAACAGATACGATTTTGTGTTATCTCCTATTTAGGATTCTGTCTATTTTCATATTTTCATTTCTCTGGTTGTTACTACATTAGTATGTCTTGGATAAAGAAAGCACTCCCAGACAATTCTCAAAATAGACTCATCTATTAAAATAGGAAGAGGTTGGTGTTCTTGACCCTGTCTTATCTAGTGTGTTTGGGGGATAATGAAAACATAAGTGTGGAAGATAAGCTCACCTAAAGCACACAAGAGGCATGCCCTCTGCTTCTGTGTGCTATCTTAAGGAAGCATAGCAATTGGAGTGTCTGATAGTCAATTAAACATTTTGCCTTCCCAGGCTATTTACATGAAAATTAATTATTTACAGGCAAATTATCTTTTGTCCTTGAGATTTCCTCCTGGAATTGAAGAATTCTTTCTGATGATCTAAAGGAGGAAATTAATCTATTCACTAATTAAATTAATTCAGTTGTACGATGCCTCTGTCAGTAAAGCACTACAAAATCAGGTCTATTTGAAGTGAACCTTTATTTATGAGTTTACCTTAACTGAGCCTACAGGGAACAGACTTCACACTTGTGTTAGAGCAACCACACACCAAATTTATTCACAAGTTCTCTTTATAAATGATTTTGCCAAACTTACATGAAATATTACTTATTTCTAACCCATGGTTTGTACATCTACAGCAATGTGAATAATTAAAGGTACAAGGTACATGTGACCTAACAACAACCTCACCGTTACTGCTTTCTCTCACTCCTGTAAATATAGAAAAATAATGTGATCCATAAACCTGCAGGCATATGTTCTTCCCACTCTTATATGAGGCTTTCTTTTTTTTTTATTTCTTTTTTTTATTGGATATTTTCTTTATTTACACTTCAATTATCCCTTTTCCTGGTCCCCCAAACCTGAAACCTGCTATTCTATCCCCCCTTCCCCTGGTTCTACTAGGGTGTTCCCTGACACAACCTCCCCATCCTAGAATTCCCCTACCCTGGGGCATCGAGTCTTCACAGGACCAAGGGCCTTTCCTCCCACTGATGACCAACAAGGCCATCCTCTGCTACTTATACAGCTGGACCTATGGGTCTCTCCATGTGTACTTCTTGGTTGGTGGTTTAATCCTTGGGAGCTCTTGGGGGGGCTGGTTGATATTATTGTTCTTCCTTTGAGGTTGCAAACCCCTTCAGTTCCTTCATTCCTTTCTCTAAATACTCCACTAGGGACCCCTTGCTCAGTCTTATGGTTGGCTGCAAGCATCCACCTCTATTTGTAGGCTCTGGCAGAGCCTCTCAGGAGACAGCTATATCAGGCTCCTTTCAGCAAGCACTTCTTGGTATCCACAATACAGTCTGGGTTTGGTAACGGTATATGGGATGGATCCCCCAGGTAGGCAGTCTCTGGATGGCTTTTCTTTCAGTCTCGGCTCCACACTTTGTCTCCTTATTTACTCCTGTGAGTACATTGTTACCCCTTCTAAGAAGGACTGAAGCACCCACACTTTGGTCTTCTTTCTTCTTGAGCTTGATGTGGTCTCTGAATTGTATCTTGGGTATTCCGAGCATTTGGGCCAATGTCCACTTATCAGTGAGTGCACACCATGTGTGTTCTTTTGTGATTGGGTTACCTCACTTATGATGATATTTTCTACTTCCACCCATTTGCCTGAGAAATTCATGAATTCATTGTTTTTAATAGCTAAATCCATTGTAATAGTGTATCACATTTTCTGTATCCATTCCTCTGTTGAAGGACATCTGGGTTCTTTCCAGCTTCTAACTATTATAAAAAAGGCATGTGTCCTTGTTATATGTTGGAGCATCGTTTTGGTATTTGGCCAGGAGAGGTATAGCTGGGTCTTCAGGTAATACTATGTCCAATTTTCTGAGGAACCCCCAGACTGATTTCCAGAGTGCTTGTACCAGCCTGCAATCCCCCCCCCAAAATGGGGAAGTGTTTGGGGCTTTATTTTTATGAAGATATCGTCTTTCATTTTTCGGTTCAACTTTTGTAATTTATTTGCATTTCATGAGATACTGTTTATTTGTATTTCATGAGATTCTATATTTTTCACTGTTAGAATGCACATTTTTAGAACCTTGGTACAAGTGATTTGAGTATTTCAGGAATAATAGCTCAGGAGTACTAAGTGGGCATCTAACCTTCTAAATGTACAGGTAGACATCATGGCCAATCACATATGAAAGCATTTGAACATCTGGAATACTGCAAATGACAGGCTAGTTGGTGTAAAACATTAGCTCCCTCTCTCTTGGATAGCTCAGATTACATTATGAAAATAGAAGATGCTTTTTGTATGCCTTTCTTCCTACACACATTCCACAAAGTGAGAGAATTTGTTTACATTATCACAATCAAGGAATAATTTCATGTAAGGGAAGCTATCGTAAGCCCAAATAACAAAAAGCTTAAGTTTTACTCTGACTGTTCATGCCTGAAGTATATTATTTTACAGATGTCTCTGTATGATTTAGGTGCTTTAATATTACCCTTTAAAATGAATTATGAGTATCCAGGATTTTTTAAGAATACTATTTCTGCAGTATTTGAGCTTTAAGATATCCTTCATTAATTATCACTTATGCCTAGAACATTCAATAATGAAGAAAGCTGCCTTTATATTGTCAGATATTATGTATTAGCAGAATAATAATTATTTTATTATTAATAAATACTAATTATTTTGTTATTTCTATATTGTCATTGAAAAAATCTTATTTAAATTCAAAGTCTCTACATAAAGTTTTAGATATGTACATGTATTTGTACATAATCTTTTTGTTTTGTTTTGTTTTTCAAGACAAGGTTTCTCTGTATAGAAACCTGGCTGTCCTGGAACTCACTCTGTAGACCAGGCTGGCCTCGAACTCAGAAATCCGCCTGCCTCTGCCTCCTGAGTACTGGGATGAAAGGCGTGCGCCACCATGCCCGGCTTTGTAGATATTCTTTAAAAATGTATTGTTTTCCTATAGAACTATAACTTAACATAATTTTATACTAGCAACAAAATCATCTAAATTCCAAAAGATCATATTATCATACATTGTTTTAAATATTTATATGTATTCAGCAATTGAACTATGGTCACCAAACTATTTAAAGTTTAATATTTAATATCAACAAATATGAGTTGTGAGAAAGCATTGCCATTGAAGGCATTATCATACAGAGAAAAATAAAATTGGACTATTATTTTAAGTTCTAAAAGTATGAGGGCCTGGGAGATGACTTAGCAGGGGAAGAGGCATGCTGTATAAAAATTCTCAGAACCTAAATTACAGTTGGGTGTGCAGGACTGCCTGTCACATGTATCCCTGGATCAAGGTAGCTTCGTAGACTAGCTAAAAGGGTGAGCTCATGGCTCAGTGAGTGGCTTTGTAGGATATAGGTGTTGAATGATCAAGAAAGCTATCCTATAACAACCTGAGTTGTTTACATTCAAGCATGTACTTGAACACATAGACACACACATGTCCACATATATGCAAACATGTACTTAGTCATATATATGAAAACACACGGACATACATGTTAATGGCATATTCTATTACTGTTTTCTCACAGATTTATTTGTCTAGCCTTTATTTTGTAAATAATTTTAAGACTGATAGTTTTGGATTGAGTAGTAATGCTTACTAATTATAATCATAATAATGTAATAAATTTGAAAATCAAAAACAATTCCCTGACTTAAATAATTTAGATTTAATTATTTAAGCACTAGACCCAGTATCACATTGTGGATAATACCTTTTGATGGGAATGTCACCATTGTATGTTCATCTCCTAGACAGCATCCCAGGACAGAATTAAACACCAACAAATAGGATTCATTGCACTTGTTAAAATTTGCTAAACACCTTATGATTTATAATATTACAAGAAAAATGGATACAATTAATTTAAAAATGTATAAAACCAAAAGTCAAGTTTTGTATACATGTGAAGATTCTAGAAGGGGTCAGGATACCCACAAGTATGTACATCATAGTCAATTTCTGTTCCATCTCTGAAATTTATATATGCATATGTGTGTATGTGAGTGTGTGTATGTGTGTGTGTGTTCTCATTTATAATAACAGATGTGAAACTACATTTTATAGCTTACTACATGTTCTTTAGTTTTTCTTTTTGTGCCCTCCAATCAATTATTACTTTAAATGTTCTAGAATTTTTTCCAATATTCTTTTCTTTTTACGTTTTATGGGAAAATATTTTATATTTGTCGACTAGTTTTAAGAATACATGGCCATAGTATATTTGCAAAGTAGTTAGAAATAATAAAGAGTTTAAAAGTCAACTATGCTAGACCTCTGGGAGCTCCCAGCAACGATTGCCAAAATTCTTCCTCTTACTTGCTACATTTTCACAAGATGTCTGCTCATATTTCTCAGTGGAACTACATTCTTAATACAAATTAGATTCTTTTTGTTTCCTTTAATGCTACTCACATGGGACTGAATAGTAAATCATTAAAATAATTTTCATATTATAGCAATCTTCTAAGCATAAAACCAACTTTCAGTCACACTTATAATTACATATAATTATTCTTATTTTTATTAAACTCTAATATAATTGATATTATTAGGTATATAAAATAAATGCAAATGTACTGCCCAAACCCCTCAATCTACCATTCATACATGTTTTAGAAAATATAAGAAAACATTTATTCATAAGAAGTACTTAGTTATCTTTGTAGTCTGTTAGAGGCAGTTTGTTGTGGTGTTTGATATTTTGAGGGAAGACTTATAAATAAAGAGAGAAGCTATAAATCAAAACCATTGCTTTTATCCATATTACAAGATGATGAGAATGCTAAAGTGTTGGTTACATCAATAAAGAGTTTCTTTAGTGTCAGCACAAACACAAATATGTACTCAGTCATTTCTCTTACCTACTTCAGTTGTTATAATATTGTTAATTGATGAATTGTCATTGGATTAGAATGACAAAATCATTAGCTAGAGATGATTTTGTACCTATGTCACTACCAGCAGATAATGGCATGTAAGTGCTCTAAGCATCAATCTATGTGTGCTTAGTAAGCATATTCTTTTAAAAAGATTGCTGTAAAAGGTGGTGAGTCATTTTCAAATGCTTTTGTGTCAAGTGTTTGGTTGAGTATGTGGTTAGAATACTAAAAGGAGAATTAACCTTAAATAATTCTGGGAATCTTTATTAATGCTCAGGATTCTATACCTTATATTTTAGAATATGAATTTACTAACAGTCAACTTCCTAAGAGGAAAATATTTAGACTGTTTTATATTTTATATTTGCTGAATGTATTTAATTCTCACCTCTAATGCCTAATGAAGTTTCTTCAGCAACAATGAATGGTGCCTGGGTAAATAGACACTGTTCATGACAGGTGAATGGCTTCCCACACAAAAAGATCAAGATATAGCAAGAGGGGCAAGCAATTTCAGAGAGGCATGATTATACATTAAGGGTGATGTGTTTCTGCTGTCTAGCTTCTTCAAACAGAAGAAATCTCTTGCACTATGAATCAATGAATGTATAGCAGAAGTGTACCAGCCTTAAAAAAAATCCTTTTAGGTTGAGTAGTAGTAGATGGATATTCATTTGCCAAATGAAAGTGAAATACCTGCTTTATATGGCTCTCTTGTGCAATTCTGCTAATAATTGTAAAATAGGGTCATATTTTTAAAAAGAGTAAGCCTGTTTTCTAGAACTTTTCAGTATTATTTAATTGTCATGTGAGTTTTGGTTCTTGTGATTTCTTGTTCTGTTATTGTCATATAATTTTCTCCTACTTCCTTCCCTTGTTTGCAAGTCATTGCTAGGTACCTTTAAGGAAACCTCTTAGAGGCTAAACACAGGAAGCCATGTGTTTTTGGACTTTCATCTTCCAAACCTGCAAGGTGTATCAGCCGTTTTCCATTGTAACTTCCCAACATTAAGCATTTTGTCATGGCTGAAAGCCACATATTGAATCAAGATTGTAATGGAGTGGTATCCTCCGAGATAGGGTGAGATTAGCACAGGGCTGAAGAAAAAGAAATGATGAATGTTAGAGAAGCTAACTGTATTTAAACTGATTGGAGCATTACACAATCGATACACATCAAAACATCAAACTTTGATGTTCATTAGTATGTACAGTGTTGTGTTTCTAAAATTCAGTTAAAATGATTTCATAAAAGAAAGGGATGCAAAATATACTCAGGTATATTAAAATTCTAAAAATGTTTATTTAATCAGTGATTTATGGACCAGACATCATTGCATTGCAACTATTTGGTTTCCAGTAAAGAAACAGTTGAGGATGCATTTGAAATGTATCCAGGAATGTGAAAGGAAGTTTTGAATACTTAAGATAGAATGATAGCATTTTGATTCCTAGTTATTGATGAGTTAATACTTTCAGGCTTGTTATTTCTGTTTCATTTTTCTAGGATATGACTATTCAGCCTAGAGGCCAACATTGCTATAACACTTTAAAACTATTGCCTTCACAATTAATCATTATTATTAATACTTAATTAATAAATACAGTGTCCTCTCCACTCCTCTGCCCTTTCTTTCCAGAAAAAGGCAGGCCTGCCATGATCATCAACCAAGCTTGGCACATAAATTTGCAGTAATGTAACTTTCTGGTAAAAATAAATGATGTGTAAATCATTATAAAGTTGCCAAATGGCATATAATATGAAAGATTATGCTGGAGACTGTGTAGAACTAATTGACAACATTTCCATGGCAATTGCTATAGTAACATTAAGACTGGCATTGATGCCAAGAAATCTGCAAAGGTTTATTCGAAAGGAAAGCTATAGAATGCAAATGAAATTTTGGTGTTTTCGTGAGTGTAGGCTGAAGAGAAGAAAAATTTTACATTTTAATATCTACATAATACATATATGTATATAACTTAATACTATAATAAAATATATTAAAATATCTGTTAAAACTTAATCCTGACAACTTTATCAATATTAATTACCTCATATAATCCTTTACAAGTCACATTATATTTTCATTTTGTATTTTAAAGTGACTATTAGACCTCTAACATACAAATCAAATTACTGAATTCATATTTGAATCTGTAAATCATTTGTTTTTTATAATATACTTTAAAAATATGTTCTGAGTGTCCTAAGATGCCATCTACAGATCTGAAAGATTCCTGTACTTTTTTAGACTCTATTATCAAAAAGAGCCACATAGAGTTTCAAATTTTCTTTATTTAAACAATTTTCTCAACGTATGAGAGAATTAGGTATTACATCATTTATTTTAATATTAAAAACACTCTATTTTACAAATTAGAGAAAATAAGAAACTGAGGCAGAAAAATTAGTGTCCATATGAAATGTGTCCATTTAGCAAGTAACATAGCTAGTTAGAATCACAAGTGTTACATATTAGCTATACTTGTTTATTCTGTAACCCAACTCAAAACTATAATACTGCATCCTACCTGAAGCATTTCTCATCTTGTCTTGGTAAAGCTAAGGGAATATTAGAATGGATAATAAATAAGAACACTTAATTAATAGTCTATTAGCTTCCTGTCCTGCACTTAGTTATGAGAGAAGAACTGTGTGGTTTAAAACAATAACATATTCAGTCGTACAATTGGAGAATCAAATCTGACTTTCATGGCTTTCAAAGTTTGGTCTTTCCACTGACAAATTCTAGACCTTGGGTACATCTAATTCCTCCTTATTTGTGTCACAGTAGACTCTCTGCCATGTTCTCCCTTTCTGTGTGTCAACTTTAACAGAGTTGGTTACAGTGGGTTCCCTGTTAATGGAACGCCACCCCACTTCGGTGGGATTAAATGTTTTTAACTATTTTATTTTCAAGTAATGTCAGGAATTCATTTCTCAAAGTTGGAATCAATCATGGCCTTTAAAAAGATATAACCCAGCTCACCTATTGTTGAATCACTTTCCAATTCTGTTAAGCAAACACTTTTCTTTCCATTACTTAAAAAAAAAAATTGGGAGTCTCGTATCAGCTGGCATATGCTTCCTGTTTAGTGGTCCAGTGTTTGAGAGATCTCGGGGGTCCAGATTAACTTGGACTGCTGGTTCTCCTTCAGGGTCACCCTCCTCCTTAGCTTCCTTCACCCTTTCCCTAATGAAACATAGGACTACCAGGTCTGGGTTCAATCAGAGATGATGCACCTAACCCCCAAGAGGCTGGAGGCTGCCAAGAGTTTAGAGGTCAGGTGGGGTGGGTGTGGCGGGTGGGGACTTCCTCGTGGAAACGGGGTGGGGAGGAGGTTTGGGATGTGGAACAGTGGAGGGTGGACTTGGAGGGGGGGTCAATAAAAGCTAAAGTGTTAATTAATTAATTAATTAAAGAAAGATGTTGGGAGTCTGGTCACATAGCTCAGTGGTAAAGCCTCACACAGAAGGCCTTGGCTTTGAACCTCAGCATGATATGAAGCAGAAAATGTCTGAAAACTTCACAGACAGTATTCTGATACCTTTACTCATATGAAGTTATTTGTCCTTTGATGTGACTATAAGTGAATGTGTTTCTTCTGAGTGGAATGAGAATAAGCCAGGAAAACTCCATGTCCCTGATCTTCTCTTGGAAATCATGAAACCTAAGTGATGAAGCATCTTTCTTACCTAGGAATCATTGTAGCAAAGTTTGCCACAGCCACTGGGCCATACATCCATCTCATAATGAGTACTTAATTCAAACTTCCCTATACATTGAGTACATACTATGAAAGTGCCCAAAGAGATTTCATTTTAAGCATTCTTCTATTATTAGTGTTCATATGGATTGAAAATAAAATAAAATTCTGCTTTAATAAACATGGTGGGTTTAATTTAAAGTTTATGTATGAGCACATTATTGATTCTACTGGGAGAGTCTCATTAATAGAGCACTGTGTTAAGAAATAATGAGAACAAAATCTGGCTAGATGGGTAGCTCAGCAAGTGTGCACTCTGCCAAAGTTTGAGTTTCAAAGTTGCACATCTCTGTGGCTCAAATGAAGTCAGATGCAGCAGCTTCAATCTTTCATCCCAGACAGAGGATAACAAGGTGGAAGATGTGAATGGGAGAATTACCAGAAACTCAAGAGGAACTAGTTTATTTTATGTAGCAGTAAACAGCAGGAGACTGTGTCCTAAGCAATTGAAGTTGGGGAACAATTCCTGAGGTTGTTTTCCGACCTCCATACATGTATTATGGCTGGCACACAAAAGACACACACATACACACATACACACACACACACACACACACACACGAGAGAGAGAGAGAGAGAGAGAGAGAGAGAGAGAGAGAGAGAGAGAGAGATACACACGCACATACACAACTATGAACATATACATGGATTTCACAGAGACACGTTAAAAATAAAAATGAATGAAAATATAAATGCTTTTCATTAGCAAAAGTCATGGTTTTCCAGCTTTGAAAATATCCTTGCCAGAGCCTAAAAAGACAAAGATCTAAGTTTTTCAGGTACATCATTTTACAAAACTGTTGCTTAGAAGGCAAATTTGGCCATACATGGGACATGCAGGTTGAAGTTTTAACGTTTTCCTATTTTTCAAAGCACATAATTCATTAACTTAGAAATCATTTTATTGGTTGGCTGGCTAAAATGTACAAGATTGGACAAGAAGTATGAATGGCAGTCTGATAATGAGTAGGAGAATGAGGGGCCTTCTTCTGACACTCTTGCTAAAGGGTTGAGATGAGAACGCTTGTGTGTAGCTGTCTCAGTTCTCTCTTTTTTTATTAGATATTTTCTTTATTTATATTTCAAATGCTATCCTGAAAGTCCCCTATAGCCTCCCCTTGCCCTGCTCCCCAACCCACCTACTCCTGCTTCCTGGCCCTGGCATTCCCCTGTACTGGGGCATATGATCTTCTCAAGACCAAGGGCCTCTCCTGTCTCAGTTCTCTTACCAGAAGTACAAATAATTCGTTTGCAGGCAGAATTTAGAGCATCATGTTCATAAAGCAATAAGTACAAATATGATTATGAAGGACTAGATTGAATATATTTGTGCAAAATAATTTAAAGTCCTACAGTGGAGAACAGCTAATTCTAATTCTATATTTATTATATAAGCAGATTAAAGAATGTTAAATCCCTTTATTTGCAAAATTTTTCTCATTCTAAAATTGTGGATTACCCAATACAATTCAATAAGCCTAGAGAGCCCATAATTATGAAGACAGAGTAAAACCTGACTACTAGAATTAAGAGAAAAACTGTAGAAGACTTAAGCATGTGTTAACAGGTCACACATTTTTGATGCCCCTTGACACATAAAATTTACAGGTGTCAAATGAAGAATCTATGGGGGTTGAAAGAGCGTTATCTTACAAAAGAGAATAAAAAGTGTGGGTTTCAGAGGTTGAGAAGATTCTGGAACCAGCAACATTTGCAGCTAATGAGCTCTCAAAGGAAACATTTAAGCTCTAAAACTCAGTGAGCATTCCACCCTCTGTCTTCCAGAGTGTCCAGTAAGTCAATAAATAAGGATTATTTCAAAAAACATTGAAGAGAAACATACAAAAAATGACAGGGAGGCCCCCACGGTGAGCTGTTTATATTTAATTATTGACTCCTTTGTTAGGAATATCTGTAAGATCATACAAAATTTCAAAATTAATGTTGCCGTGAGAAAACGAGGCTGAGTTTTATCACTGGTAAGTAAATTATAGCTAGGCACATAGGAAGTGGCTCACATAATAAAGTGCTTGAGGTTCAAGCATATGGGCTTCAGTTTGAATCCCTAGAACCCATGTAAAAGCCAGGCAAGGTAGCATGCAACCATTATCCCGGTAGTGGGAAAGTAGAGACAGATGGGTCCCTGGAATTTGCTGCACAAAATGCATAGATAATTGGTTAGTTCCAGGTTTAGTGAGAGGCCCTAGCTCATAAAGGAATAAATATATAAAGGGTGAATAGTGATCAAGAAAAATATCCAATGCAGGTATCTGGTCTCCAGGTGTACAAGATACTTAATCAAACACATAAACACGTATATACACATATACTATGGTATAAGTGTATATATACATCTGAATGAGAATAATAAGCTATCATGTATTGTCACACATAGGTGACTAGGCAGTAATCATATTGTGCTTTTTTTAAATTTTGGCAAAGTATAAAAGTGCATATCATTTCTTTTCACCTTAAATATGATTTTGTGTACACAGAAATATTTATCATAAACAATACAGCAATATGTAACATATATTGAAAATATTAAGTAATGGTACTTAAATACATATACATTATATTTTTATGCCTCACTTTAAAGTAAACTTACTTTTTTATTTCTTCTTTTATTTTTTGAGAGTATAATATGTATACAAGATTTTCCTACTTTATCCCCGTATACTAGACTCTTTCATATTTAACTCTAGCTCTCTTTCCAATCCATACCTTCTTTATACACACATACACACATTTTCTATAAACATATATATATGTATATATAAAAGCATGAATAAAACCTGCTCAATATATACATATATCATTGCATGTATGTATTCATGTTGTTTATCCACTAAGAAATCCACTTAATTTGGGGAAAGGATTTTATCTGGGTAGACATTTGTCACTGGTCAAGCCATTCCCCCTCCTCAATTTATTTAGTTACTTATACTCCTTTCTGTGAGGTTGAATTCTCATGGACTCTTTTCCACTCAGTTTGGCATGTTTATTGATGTTAAATAGAAAAGTTCTTGTGTCTGTATCATTTTTTAAAATTTTTGTTTAGGTACTTTGGAGAGGAAAATATGTACCATGTTTTCACTTGCCCTGAGTCTCTGCTATTTATTGCATGTGGGAAGGGATAGACACAAGCTAGAGAAGTGAACTGATTTGTGCAATTAACAGCTAGTAGTACTGAACTGCTGATTCTCAGTCAAGGCTGCAGTAATCTGGATGGAGAAAGATTGCAAAGATTTCAATTTCTCCTCATCAAAATTGGAACAAATATTTTGGAGTGTGTGTGCTGCCTTTGTATTAAGCCAGTGAGCTGTAGATCAGGCTTGAGAGATGGGATAAACATGATCCAGCACAGCCTCTGCTATGTGTATCACCATTTGTTATCCTCCACACGTGTAAGTGTGATGAATTTATACACAAGGAATTTATTTATTTTCATTACTGTATTTTTATTGCATGCCAGGATTGGTTTAATTAAAATACTTACATACAAAATGTATATCCTTAATTTTCTCTTTGATTATTTTTTAATTATCAAACCTGTTTTCATATCACATACAAAATGTGTGCATGCATATGGAACTTAGGATCAACAAATGAGAAAACATGACTTCATTATTTCCTTTGGAAATAAAATGCTTACATATGCATAACAGGTCTTCTTCAGCTGTCCACTGGCTGGCATTTACCCAAGTGTCTTAGTCAAGGTTTCTATTCCTGGACAAAACATCATGACAAATAAGCAAATTGAAGAGGAAAGGGTTTATTCAGCTTACACTTTCCACATTGCTGTTGATCAACAAAGGATGTCAGGACTGGAACTCAAGCAGGTCAGGAAGCAGGAGCTGATGCAGAGGCCATGGAGGGATGTTCTTTATTGGCTTGCTTCCCCTGGCTTGCTCAGCTTGCTTTCTTATAGAACCCAAGACTACCAGCCCAGAGATGGTACCACCCACAAGAGGCCCTCACAGCCTTGATCACTAATTGAGAAAATGCTTTACAGCTGGATCTCATGGAGGCACTTCCCCAAGTGAAGCTCCTTTCTCTGTGATAACTCTGTGTCAAGTTGACACACACAATCAGCCAGTACAATCATGTTAATCTTTAATGGGGGAGCTGCAAACAGAGGCATGTAGCATTCTTCATTATTTGGGTAGATTATTCTGTAGGTGTAAAGTCCACTAGATCCAGAATGTCATTTAACTCTGAAGTTTCTTTGTCAACATGTATTTAATCTGTAGTCAAGTGAGAGTGATATATTGCAATTGTCCATTGTCATTGGTTTCAAGTCATTTTGCATTTTCATATCAAGTTTTGACTTTGGGAAATTGTTTTTTTCTTTTTTTATGATGTTGAACAGATACATGTCTAGAATTTAGCTGCCATGTTTCCATCTTGTTTCCTTAAATAATAGGAAATGACCTTCTTTATGACTATTGACTATTTTGGTTTGAACACGACTTTATCAGAAACTCATAGATAAACCTGCTTCATTTCTAGTTGTATTTGTGTACCTGTATGACAAGCCTTTTCATTCAGCTTTCCCAATTAAGGTAGCGATTGTCTTTAAAAGAGAGAGGCATTTGTTGAAAGTAAAATATGCGGGTCCTCTTTTAGAATCCAATCTGCTATTCTGTTTGATTAGAGAAAAAATACTGTAACATTCAATGTTGTTATTGAGTGGTACATCACGATCCATAATTTTGTGGTATATATAAGGGTTTATACTTTATCTCGAATGGATATTCCATTGATCTTTCACGTCTCTGCCCCTGACCCCCATAATATCATTCTTTTTATGCATTTTCTCCAGGATGTAGTGCTCTTTTAGCAATCTTTTTGGTACTGGCTTAGTTGCCTTTCTTTTTTTTAATTTACTATTCATGTTGTAAAATTTACTTTCTCCTATGTAAGGAATATTCGCTGGATTTAGTAACTTTGAGTTAGCACTTGCTTTCTTTAAGAGCTTGAAATACATAGTTACCTCCCACTTGGTTTGAGAGTTTATGTTGAGAAATATAGTATTATGCAAATGTGCCTCCCTTTACATTTCACCTGATCCTTCTTTCTTTAGATTTCAACATTCTCTTTGTGTGTGCTTACACGCATTGGTGCTTACACAAGTACGTGTTTACTAAGTGTCTTCCCTGTAATCAGGTATGCAAAGATTCTTTGCTACTCTTTTCTACTTGGCATTTCTGCATGCTTCCTGAATTAAAATGACCAATTTCTGTCCCTAGATTTTGGAAATTGTATACATTGATTTCATTGTTAAATAATGTTGGATACCTTTGACCATTTTCTGGTGTCCCCAGAATGCCATACAGACTGAAATAAAGTCATAGCCAATTAACATAATTATTCAACTCTACCATTTTTTTGTGGAAATAAAGGAACAATAACAGTAATTGATGTATGAAGATACTTTTAATAGTCTAAGGTACTGTTAATAGGTGATAAGTGGAGAAATGCAGATAAAATTAGATTAGTAAGACAGCCAATTAACATTAAAACAATGAAGATGTGGAAGCTGCAAATGGATAGAAGAGAGAAACAATAAGATGAGGACAGATACAGTAGCTTCATATACAGGTAGAATGAAGAGGAAAATTAGAAAAAAAATACCTTTAGACAACTTAACCCTAACCCAACCCCATCCTGTGACTCTTGTTAGATAGAGTCTTTCTAAAATGGTCTAACCAAAGAAACAAGAAACTGTGAGCAGGGCAGTATAAAGTAGTCTAAAAACTTACATGTGTAACAGTTCTGACCTTTATATGACCATCTTTGTGTGTGCAGGAGCTGACATTTTTTTCAGTGTCTCTCCTGAGAAGAGCTGCACACTCTCGATATTCCACCACTTGCCAGTGTACAGTGCAGGCTCTGTTCTTAAGCTGTGTTTCCTTTCATCCTTTCCATATATGTATGGGTATTGTTCAATAAATAGGAGCAGGATGTTTGTGATATTTAGCTTTCCGGGTTGTTTTTGATGTTTGTCTCGTAGCATGAGGACATTGTGTATGCCTCGATATGTAACTAGAGGTAGGTTTCAGCCTAGCTACACTGGAATTGGATGCCAATGAGCTTTCTATTGGTGAGTCTTGACCCCATCCCTCCAATCTTACCAGTTTCTCCTGTTTCTCTCTCTGTCCCTTCTCGTTGTACCGTACTACTCCCCCTGAAGCACTCCTCCATTTCCCTTCCAAGAAGAACAGCTTCCCCTCCCTGCCAGGATATCACTGAACATTAAAAAAAAAAAAAAAAAAAAAAAAAAAAAAAGCAATACAACTAAGCATAAACCTGCATATCAGGGCTGGGCAAGGCAACCCAGTAGAAGGAAAGGGGTCCCTAAAAGCAGACAAAAGAGTCAGAGATGCATCCACTGACTTAGGAATTCAACAAAAACTCTATGCTAACAATCATAACATATATGCATAGGACCTAGGTCAGACCCGTGCAGGCTCTGCTTTGCTGCGTCAGTCATTGTGAGCTCCTGGGAAATCTACTTAGTTGATGTTTGTGGGGCATGCCCTTCTGGTGCCCTTGACCCCTCTAGATACTACAATTCTTCTTTTCCCCTTTTCTACAGGGTTCTCCAAGTTCCAAGGGGAGGTGCCAAATGGAGATCTCCAATTTGTACTTCTTGACTTGGCTCTGTCTCTGACTCTCTCTCTCTCTCTCTCTCTCTCTCTCTCTCTCTCTCTCTCTCTCTCTCTCTCTCCCCTCTCAGCAACCTGTCAAAACCAGAGTTAAACTAACCTACTACGTCAAGCCCTGAGTATTCCAACAACTCAGAAGCACATGAGGCAGAACTTAAAATGAACTTTGTGAAGACTGAGGCCCTAAAACAGAGTATGAATAAATCCCTCAAACAGATCGAGGACAGGACAACAAATAATTGGAGGAAACTAACAAGGCTCTCTACTTTTGAGGGTTTCTCTTCATCCTGAAGCTTCCTTGAGTCTCATTGTTTGCTACGGCTCAGCCCGGCTCCCATCACAAAGAACGTGTCTCAATTTGATTACTTTGGTTCAACTTTGACTTATATTGTTATTATTCTTTAGACACTTGTTTGTGTTGGAAAGGCAGATAGAAAGTGTGTGGCTCTGGATGGGGGAGGAGATCAGAAGGAACTGTGAAGAGCAGAAGGAGAAACCATAATGATAATATATTATACTCAAAAAATCTATTTGCAGCTAAAAGAGCAAATATATTTTAATGTAAAAATACAAGTATTAAGTGCTGCTGAATCAGATCTTATCTTCGCTAGCAAGGTCTTCTGCGAGCCAAGATTTAGAGAGAGACATTTTGGACTTTCTGTCTGTTCTCAGACAGGCCTGTGCATGGAAAAAAGACCATCATGTTAGTATAAGTCCTGGAAAATGGCTTTCCTCTAAGTTTGAGGCTATTATGGCGCACATATTTAATGAGTGTCAGACAAGGCAGCATTGCCCAGAAATACATACATATATAAATACATAACAAACATACAATAAAAAAAAATAAGTAAAATGGCCTCTTGCTGCCACAGTCATTGAGACAAGAGCAGAAAGGATTTTACCCTCTTATGTATGGTATCTATCATAAATCTACTAACTGACATTGCTGGATGTGCCCCTGGAATCAAATCACTGGAGTTTATTGTTGCTGCTTGCCCTGTTTTTTGTTTGTTGTCTATCTCCCCCGCCCAAAAACAACCACATTTGTGGTTGTTTCAGGCTCTCCCCCACTCCCCTACCTCTCTCCCTCTGTCTCACTTAACTTATCTGAGGCTTTTTCTTAAGCAAGAGCTGCAAAACTCCGCAGTTTCTCTCAGCTCCCAGTAGGATAAAATCATTCCCTAATTGGGACTGAGCTCATGTAGCTGAACCCAAAGAACCTTCTGTTTCTTTCTCTATCATTTTCTTTCGTTCTTAGCCAACCAGAGTAGTGTTTTTCCATCACCACACCCGTCATAGGATGGCTCTTCTACAACTATTCCTGGTCTATTCCCTGAAGATTCTAACACTTGGCATGTGGGTGTCATCCGCCATCTTCTAACTTGTGAGTGTTCAGTGAGAAGTAGTTGCTGGAGAGTGACTCATGTGGTGTAGTCATTAACTTGGAGCTGACAGACTCTGATGTTCATTTCTGACACTGAAAGCTGAAATGAAGCCACAGGCTGAAAAAAAAATGCATTTATAGCTTTTCTCTGCTGATTAAAACTTTGACACACAAATGTAAGTTCCTCTTTCATTTGCTCAGAAGATGAAATATCATTTAGCAAATGACTTCTAATGCTAATGTTTTCTTCAGAGACGGGGCACAGAGATGGGGCACAGTTTGTTTCAGAATGACTGCAGATTATTTGGTTAAAATGTAAATTCCCTTAGACATCTAGATGATGCCCACAAAGCAGGTATTTCACTTTCCTTTGGCAAATGAGTACCTAGCTACCCATCTTCCATGGTTTACTAAAAAGGGGTTTTCCAAAGATTAGCATAGGTTACTCACCTCCTCCTATGTTTTATTCTTGTTTTTCTTTTTATTTTGTACTCTAGACATGCTGATATCAGTGTCTAATAAATTTCTTCTCCCATCTACCCCTCTTACTTTGGATCTCATCTCCAACCCCAGGCCTGCTTGCTACCAGAGCCTCTGGTTGCTACAGCAACCAGGCAGGATGGGTCTAGAGTAACCATTCCAGTCACCTTGTCTAATTTCTTTCCCCTGATACTGATGCCAATTATTTCCAGTTTTCCACTCATCTTAGTGGAATGCTCTGAGAAAGCAGACACAATGTTCCAGTGAAATATGTGAAAAGGTTTTAAATTAAGAGTATTTATATTTCAAAGAAGTATATAGATGTTGTGCTACAGGGTCCATAAACATGCTTTAGCTAAGCCTATTTTTAAAAGTGTTTAATGGTTCTAGTGCATATGTAGCATAGGGTGGCATTGTTGGGCATCAATGGGAGGAGAAGCCCTTTGTCCTATGAAGACTCAATGCCCCAGTGTAGAGGAATGCCAGGGGAGTCAGGAGTGGGTGAGAGGAGAGTGGAGCACCCTCATAGAAGCATGAGGAAGAGGAATGGGATACGGATATGGGGCTTCTGGAGGGAAAATCTGGAAAGAGGATAACATTTGAAATGTAAATAAATAAAATATCTAATAAAAACAATCTCTAAAGTTTCAGTAACCACTTGGTAAACTACCAAGTTTTAGGGATTTTCATGTACATTGATAAATGGCATTGAAGCAAAACCACATAGGCTTTATTCTTGTCTCTAAATTATTCAAATAATTAATATGGTTATGGTTTAAGTCAGGAACTATATTCATCCCGTTACCGCCTTAACAAATTGACTATTGTCCTTGATATTGACTTTTTAAAAACTAGATTGTGTGACTATTTTATCTGGGATAGTTTGTCATTAATCAAACTCTATAAACTCTACAAACTCTAATTGAATGTTAATTCCTTTGTTTCCTCAACCTCCACTCTGCTGGTATTATATAATTATTGAATTATGATTTCAATTATTCCTGTGTTTAATAAGTAATTATTAAACGAATTGATGGGACAAATCCTCATCTGATTTTGCTTATCATTGAGATGATTAGTGTTAATTCTCAAGGACATAGTATAGAATCACCTAGGAGACAATTTTGAGGTAAGCTAGGAGAAGGGTATGACTTGAGATATTATCTAGTCTGTATTAGACTCTGGGTACCACTATTTGGTTAAGAGAGGTAAGAAGTTCCTGGCACAGCTCGTGAATCTATCTATTAGCCCAGGACACTGAACTGTGTGAAAGGAAAAAAAGTAATCTGAGCATGTTCATTCACTACATTCTGCTTTCCAATTATGGCACAATGTGGCCAGCTGTTTCAAGTTCCTGATAGTTTTTCTAGCCAAGGTAGACTAAACTATGAACCATAATCTATAACAAGACCTTCATTCCCAAGATGCTTTTGTCAGTGAACTTAATTACATCAACAGAAAAAGCAACTAAGAAAATTGTGAAAGAGAGAACTTACTATGAGTTCAAAAACTCCAGATTCCTTTAACAATTTGCTTTCACTGTATTATCCATGTTCATTTACTTTTAGTTACATCTGCTTCACTTCAAAGTCCTCTCCCAACCCCCACTAGACTCACTTTCCCCAATCTTCAACCACAGTTTGCTTGGTCTTCTTGGGAATGCTGCTATCATTTGAAGTTTCTCCCACCATTTTGCTAAAATGTCACCATAATTGAGAAGTTCTTTTCCACATAATAATACTGAAAATAATGTGCAACCGTTGTCTGCACATAATTTTATATTGTAACATTTAACACAATTTAATTTCCTAGGTTAGGATAACTTTTAATATAGATTCCATTTTACTAAAATTGAGAATTTATGTCATAGTTTTCTAAAACATTTAACCTATTCTCCATATTACTAGTTGTTGCAATAAAACAATGCATTCCATACACTTAATGAAATAATGTACAAAACTACTATCAAGAACCTTGTGTATTAGTGCTTACTTGGTTAATATTTAGTATAACTTTCTCCTTTAGGATTTTATCCAGGCTACCACATTTTAGTCATGTCTCATAAAGTTCTTCTCAGCCAGGAAAGTTTCTTGGACATTCCTTATTAATAAAGACCTTGGAAGTTTTGAGAAGGTCTGGTCTGATAGTGATAGTGGATGCTCCTTCATCACAATTTGTGTGATGTTACTTGCAAGCAAGACTGTGCTGGGTATGAGCTAGTGTGAGGAACATTACAAAGGGAAAAATGCATTTCTTCACGCTGTTTGAAGGGTACATACTTTAACATCACAGCTATTGATCTCAGGGCCTCATTGTGGTGTTGTTTGTGATTTTCTAGAATAGGATTATGGCTCTCACACAATTTTCATTTCACTTCTTGTAGAAGGGAAGTACTCTGTCTCATTTTTTAAAAAGCTTGAAGACAGGTTCTTCCTCATAATGGCAAAATATAGACATAAATTATTTGGCAGATACACTTTTGAAGACATTTCTTTACAAAATAATTAATTGAATCAATCACTCATGTTTATAATGGTAAAATCTATAAGTATAAAATATAGTGTTACTTGTTATATTATAAAACACTATTCTTTATGTTGTAAAAGATGTTTTACTTAGGCAATTAGTAATCAATAAACTTATATACAGAATCACAGTAGTTTTTGCATGGTGTGTGTGTGTGTGTGTGTGTGTGTGTGTGTATTAAATACTGTTTTATCATACGGGAATACAAAGCATTGAAACTCAACCTGTGTATTTTTCTTATTTGGTCCTGGAACTGGTCATTTTTCTCTGACAATACCATTTTATTTTATTGAATTATATTTAGTTGAATGCAATCCATGATACAAGTTGGTTCATTAGTAACTGTTGAAATTCCTTTAGGATGTCCCTTTGACAAATCAAAGAATATGTATATTTATGAAGAGATATATGCAGATATACACATTTCTACATTTTAAAATGGCTAATTACATGATTCCTATTGCAGGGAGTAATTTAAAACTTGTTTTGGAACCTCATGTGTTAACTTTGGATTTATCATTTCTGTTTTATCTATGAGTTTCATCAAGATTAAAAAAATACTGGGATCAGAAGGGAACCTGATCTGGTATTGGGTGAGAGAAAAGGACTGAAGCCCTGAGGGGCAGCAGAAAGAATGGAAACAGGCAACCTCAGGGAACAGGAGGTTGGGAGAACCCTACAGAATGCACCAGTGACCTGGGAGGTGAGAGATTCTCAGGAATAAAGGGAGGGAGGGACCTTAGATGAAATGCCCTACAGTAGGGAGAGGGAACTATAGAGCCCACCTCCAGCAGGAAGACAAGGCATCAAGTGAAGAATGGGGCATCAAGTTGCCACCCCACAGTCACATCTCTGACCCACAATTGTTCCTGTCTGAAAGAATTGCAGGGATGGAAATGGAGAGGAACCTAAGGAAAAGATGGTCCAGCAATAGGCCCAAAGTGGGATCCAGCTCAAGGGGAAGTTTCAAGGCCTGACACTATTATTGAGGCTATTGAGTGCTCACAAAAGGGAGCTATCATGACTGCCCTCTGAAATACTCAACAAGCAGCTGAAAGAGTCCTATGCAGATATTCGCACCCAACCAAAGGACAGAAGCAGCTGTTTTAGAATTAGGGAAGACAGAAACAAGCTGAGGAGAAGAGTGATCCTGTAGGAGAACCAACCAGCAGTCTCAATTAATCTGGTCCCCTGAGATCTCTCAAATGCTGGTCCACCAAACAGGCAGCATATACCAGCTGATAGGAGGCCTCCAACACACATACAGTAGAGGACTTCAGGGTCTGTGTTCACACAGAGATGATGCACCTAACCCACAAGAGACTGGAGAGTTGGACATCCATGTGGAGAAAGGCTGGGGTGGAAAGGATGTGTGGGATGGGGAGCAGTTGGAGGGTGGATGGGGGGTTGCAAAATGGAATATGGAGTGTAAAAATTAAATTAATTTAAAAAGAAAACACAAGCCTAAAAATCTTTAACCAATTTATTTTGCTGTTTAATTCTAGGATATAAAATCATCATGATGAATATTGTCAGCACAACCCCTTTAGGAATGTCTTTATTCAGTACAGTACGGAGTGTGTGTGTAATTATTTTCCAATTACAGTCAGAAGCAACACTCACTTTCAAAAATGCATGAGTTTCTTTTTCCCTTTCCGCCCTCATAACTGTGATTCTTTCATCACTTGGGGCAGAGATCAGTTCTTTCTTTAGACTGAGTCCTCTATATGTTATACTTCTAGACCTCAGCTCTGAAAGATTTTTTTCCTTTTAATTTGAATGTAATAAGCTTCACCCCTGAAATGCCTTATGTAAAACGTAATAGGTTTTGAAAAGTGAAGACTTTATGCTCTACCAATGCATTATGTTACTGAAGAGTGTCAGTAAGTAGAACTTGTACCGTGATTCACCCACGAGTCTCTTTTCCCCTTCACTGGAACCACTGCAGTCTTTTGAAATTACTGCAGTCTTCATGAATTTACCTAGTTAAGAACGCCATAGAATTTGATTAATTATACACATAGATTTCTCATAATAGAGCCAAGTCCTTAGAACACTCACTTTATATTTATTCAAAGGTTTCAGAGTCTTAAAACCCAATTTCATTTTTATCATTAGGCTATAATCCACTCCATGTGTATTTGGAAAATTATAAATCTGTTCATTTTCTGAAAGACATTTGGGATCTGGACAGATGTCTCCATATTTAAAGGTGTTCCCTATTCTTCAAAGCTCCAAATTCATTTTCTAAAATCCATGTCAGTTCATTCACAACTGCCTAGAACTCTCAGTCCATACAATCTAATGTCTTCTTTAGTCTACTGTGAGCTTCTGCATGCATATGGTGAATACAGCCACACTCAGGCATGCATGCACCACCATACATATGGAATAAAATCAATAACCATTCAAAATTATTAATGTGAATAAACATCAAGAAAAGAGATTGTTTTATTGGAGAAAATGTTTTCAACCACTGTGTCTCTAACTAGAAACAGAATTGCTGTGCTATAGATGATATTTTTACCTCCTTTAGACACTGCAATGGCGTCTCTGCAGTGGGTTAACGGAAGTGAAGGAGAATCCCTGCAGTTGTGCACCATCCAAGCACTGGAAATTTTATAGTTTTATGTTTTTATCGTGAGCAGCTTATTTTTATGTGAAACTAATTAAACACTAAGAATGTTTTATATCTGTATTTGTCATTTTTTTTTGTTTTTGAAAAGCAAATTTCACTATAATTATTGAATTTTGTTGATTTGGGTTCTTTATATAAGTATTTTGATCAGTCACTTTTTACCAATAGTTTTCTGAAGCATCATGTAATTATTTTAGAGGCGTTTTGCATTTCAAAAGATTACTTCTTACAATCATTCCTGTGAATATCGCCTGTTGTAATTTCCCTTATAAACACTGCCCAAATCAAAATCACTGAGATAGTCTCCTCATCAATTTTGAAAAATTATGAGAGTTTGAACTTTACATTTCTAATTTAGTATATTTTGGTCAGCCCCATGAGGAGAGTGTAAGAGCTGCTTCTAGATTGTTTATTTGTTTGTTTGTTTGTTTGTTTATTGAAAGATTGTATGTGGACATCCAGTTGCTCAGGGACTCAATTGTCTAAAAGAGCACCTTCCTCCATTAAATTCTCTAGTCAAGCTTGAGGTTATTAACCCTTGATTTTATTACTGTCGAGGTTCATGCAAACCCATTTATATTTTGGGATGGATATGGTGGAAATCAGGACTTATTTTATTTTATTTATTTATTTTTTAATTTGGTCAAGGATCCTTTTTTAAATTTATTTTATTACATTCAATATTTTATTCCCCTCACCTGTCCCATACCCCCTCCCCACACCCCTGTCTCCCTGTGGATGTCCCCACCTCCCATGCTACCCGACCTCTAAACTCCCTGTGGCCTTCAGTCTCTTGAGGATTAGGTGCATCATCTCTGAATGAACACACACTTGGCAGTCCTCTACTGTATGTGTGTTGGTGGCCTTATATCTGCTGGTGTTTGCTCTTCGGTTGTCCAGAGTTTGAGAGATCTCAGGGATCCAGATTAATTGAGACTGCTGGTCCTCCTACCGAGTCGCCCTCCTTCTCATCTTCTATTATGGCCAAAAGTATTGTATAAGAAGAATATTCATTCTCCATGGACTTGTGATAACAAAACTGTTATTGGACTTCAAGCCAGTAATGCACTCCTAGCTACCATTCTTCAACCATTGAAGACACATGAACATAGACAGACATGTGTTCCTGCACCAAGTGTACTTTCATCTCTGACACTCACTGAAATTATGAGTTTATAATAGATATCTCCATCTTGAAATATATGTGCTGCTGCAAGGCTTTCTTTAAGCCCCATTTGCCTTAACCTCTTATAGTACCATAATAAGCAAAATTAATATTTTAATAGCTTGGTGAACACAATATGGTACATTTGTAGCAGAGGTGTGAATTTACTTTTTGACATTTGGATATTCTGGATGTCATTCGAGGAACTGTGTAAGAATAACATTTTTCATGTTCTTAAATAGCTAGGAATGGGTGTTTTGCCTACCCGAAGTAATTAATAATTTCTTCTCTTAATCTAGATTCATTTTCATGTATAGTGCTGATTTCCCTCATTTTCTGGTACTAGCTGTTAAATGACTTCATCTTCTGTCATACATATTTTATGCATTTTCTGATATTCCTAAGTAAATAATATTATTGTTATTACTTTTTAAGGACATTTGAAAACACTTTTAGTCAAAATCTAGTTTCAGTGTTTAAATTTCCATGTTCCTAAGGAACATCTAAACTAATTTTACAAAAATAATTTTGGTGATCACAACTCTCACATTGCTTATAGAGAACTGGATGGTTAGACTTCCATAACTTGGTTGTTTTTGTTAAGATATATTTAAAATATAAAAACAGCCTGGAAATGTGCATTAAAGAAAACCATATCAATATGTGATATTAACATTTTAAAATATGGAGACACAAACAAATAGGAAAAAAAATTTTAAAAACAAACACAAGTAAAATTATACAAGTGAAAAACGTAAAATGATTTGGAAAGAAGTTCACTTAAAGCGTGAATTTTTCAAAATTTTAATTACTTTCCTATCATTTTTGGTATAATATACCAATAAAATGTGTTCCTCTAAGTGAGGTACTTATCTAATACAGCTCTTACCCATGACTATACAATGTATAAAAACATAAGACAACTGTAGAAAGATTACAGATGTCAGAAATATATCATCATACATATGAGTATTCAAAAACACACCAAATTGCTACATTATGTTCTTGTATTTTGAATGAGAATAACCCTTAAAGTTTCATATATATGAATATTTGAGCTCTAGTTAGTAGAACTTTTTTAGAAGGATTAGGAGTTATGGACTTATAGAAAGAGATTATGTCATTGGAGACTGGCTTTAAATCAAAAAACAAAACAGAACAAAACAAAACTCAGAAACCCCAGCCATTCACAGCTATCTCTCTCTGCCTTGTGATTGTGGACAAAAAGACATTCTGTAAGATACAGTCCTAATGGCATTCTTCTGATGATGGGAATCATGTCCTCTAACCATGAATGATGAGCAGCAACTTGAATACATTTATACGTCTCCTTGGTTATAATGCTTTTCATGGCAATAAAAAAAGTAAGAAATGAGGAATATTTTGCTTCATCTCTGCAGAAATCTGAAATGTAATTGGTAAACAATATAAATTACGTGTCTATAACACGAAGTTTCTTTAAAAAAATATTTCTATTCTTATTTTCCCCTTTTTGGTTGAAATTATATTTGTCTTATATACAATACACCCCAACCCTAGTTACCCTCCCTTCACTCCTCCCAGCCCTCTCCACCTCCTCTCTCCCTGAGATCCACTCCTCCTCTGTTTCCTAATCAGAAATAAGCAAGCCTCCATGATTTGATAGCGCCAAACCAGAAAAAAATAAGATACAATAAGACAGTGCAAAACCCCTCAGACTGAAGCTGGACAAGGCAACCCAATAGGAGGTAGAGTATCAAGTACAGGCAAAAGAGTGAGAGACATACACTATCCTATTGTTAGGAGTCCAGCAAAAACACCTAGCTACGAGCCCTAACAGATACATACTTGACCTGATACAGGACACATGAAGGGCCCATTATCGTCACTTTATTCTCTGTTAGCCCATGTGAGACTTGCTTATGATTCAGTAGGCTATGTTCTCCTGGTGTCCTCATCCTGTGGCTTCTATAGTTCTTCTTCTCACTCTTCAGAGGGATTCCCTGATCTTCAATGGGAACAACCTTATGCAAAATTCAATTGTGACTCTGTATATTATCTGGCTCTTGGTCTCTGTAACCACTCTCATCTGCTACTAGAGGAAATATAATTATGACTGGACAGGGCACTGTTCTAAGAATATAGCAGAATGTCATTAGAAATCACTTCTTTGATTATGTTTTGTTTGATTTGGTTTGCTTTTGCTAGGCATGTTTGGTTCCACAATAGGTGTCTGGATTATCTCTTCTCATGTTCTTAGCTATCCAAGCACTGTATGCATGTCTCCTCATGGTTTCAGCACCAAGTTAAAGCAAAGGTTTGTTGGCCTGGCTTTGGAGGCACATGACTTTAATCCAGACACTCAGGAGGCAGAAGCAGGCAGAACTCTGAGTTGGAGGCGAGCCTGAATTATGGAGTTAGTTCCAAGACAGCCAGGGTAATAAAAGACTGCTTCTATCTTGAAAATCCCAAAACACAAACCAAAGCAAAACATTTATTTTTAAAAACTAATATTTTAGTGTTTATAAAATTTCTTACCTGATTCGAAATTATATAATGATAAAATAGAAAATTCAACCACATATACCGTGTTATGAGAACATTAATATTTTGTGAGAAACTTGTGAGAAAAAGTCTTATATTATCTCATTGAAGAGACTAGATGAGTTGTCCAGGTGTTACGAATGCATATTGATCTTGTAGAAGACCAGACTTCATTTCCTAGCATGCATATTGGGTCGATTAAAACTGCTTTAGAAATCCAGTGCTCTGGGTTCTCACACCCTCTTCTGCATTGCAGGGGAAACTGCATTCCAATGTATGCATACTCACAGGCACATACGCTTATCCACATGATTAATAATAAAATAAGCTTTAAATCTTTGTTTAGATTAAAGTTATATAAGTTATATAAATAAATGTAAGTATATAGGATCAGAAATAAATTTAAGTTTAGTCAGGTATTTAACTGGTAAATATTCAACTTAATTTCAATAAAGCATAATTTTTCTTGATTCTGAAAGAGATTGGAATTTAAATACAGTTAAACAGATAAGGAAATAATGATAAAACAATGTTCAGTTTTTAAACTAGTAAGATTCAGGTGAATTGCCTGATTACAAAATCAAAGTTCCCCCAAATTTAAAATGCTGTACTTCATAATGCATTTGACGCTAGTTATTTATCAACAAAATTGTGATCAAAATGCAGAGCAGTTAAGGCTGATAGAGATAATTAGGCATAGAAAATTTTGTAATCAGTTTGTTGCTACTGAATAAATAAAGGATGTGAGGAATTTTTAATAAACCCCACGGGACAAGAGATTGCTAACTTTAAAATCAAATGTAGCAGAAAACCTTTTAAACTGTGCTCTTTTATCTCAGAGCCAAAGCATGTGCAGGTGTTAAATTGGCCACAGGAGGTTTACCGTAATGTTTCCTAAATGTGAAACAAATACTCACAAAAAAGGTTGACTGAAGTAAAGGTATTAAATCAGTGAGTGGCAAAGTTCATAGGAAGCATTCTATAATTTATAGCAGTCATCTCTGCTGTTAACATTTAATCTTACTTTATGCAAACTTCTGTGAATGTCAGTGAGAAAATAACAAATTTTCCTACTGATGTTATAAAAACCAAACAAAAAAAATTCTGACTCCCCTCAAAAGCAATAAACCTTCTACCATCAATTTTTACATCTGTCTCTTGTATTGTTTATGTGTGTGAGTGATAAGCATTCAATAGGTGACCTGTGTTTTTAAGACAATAGCACTAATCCATCAGCCATATAGTTTTTCATGAAGAAGTAAGTGCCCATTAAGTTCTGGGGAGGACATAATGATGCACAAGTTTCTCAAATCATTCATACAAATTATGTTATATCTTAGAGGAGGAATCCATCATGCAGAATAGTGAATGAATGAAATAGTAAAGACTATGTTCCGTATAAAAATGTCATAAATATAGAGTGCAATAGAAAAAGAAGGATAACAGGTGAAATATTCTACGTCTCAAGGGGTTACTTTGAAATTTTAAAAGAATATGATAGAGAAATACAAATAAAATGTCAATAAATGAACCCAAATAATATGTATGTAGATCACAGCCTGAATATAGATGAAATTATCAGCTGGGCAAATTTTAAATCAAGACTTTAAGTACATGTTTATTGGTAGAGTTTAGTTTGTTCTTGTTAATATTGGCTTTAAATGTTTAACTTAACATTCAAAGAGCAAGTTAGCAGCAAATGGTTATTTCTGAAAGTTCTGGGAACTGATGTGTCTAAGATCAAGTCGTCCTCTTAGAGGTGCAAGGTGACAACTGCCTACCTTCCGTATAGTCCCACGCAGCTAGTAGGTAAAGAGAACTCAATTCCTGCCATGTTCTTATAGGAAGCGAATTTTGCTATGGGTTCTTTGGCTTAATCATCTGCTAATTAACGTTAGCTGGCATTAGGTTATTAACATAGGGATTTGAGCATGGTTCAAACATTCGAACCAGACTGTTGCATTCCAATCCTTAAATGAACTTCTTATCTGTAAAATAAAGTATCTAAATTCCGAAGTATCCTTTTCAACTTCACAGTCTACAATCTAAAGTGCACAAGCTCATATATAGGAATTCAGAACATCTCCCCCCCGACACAGGCTCACACAGGTGCACGTGTGCCCACACACCCACAAGCATACACATACATAGTACTAGCTTCAGCGGGACTCTATAAGAATCTCCGTGCAGCTTCATCCTCGGATACTTTAAGAAACTTCATAAATGCTCAGAAATTTCATAGGGACATGTGCAAAGTTGTAGGAGTATAGGAAGTCACTTCAGTAGCCAAATTTTTTAAAAGGCATAGAGGAACATAAGTGTGTGTGTGTGTGTGTGTGTGTGTGTGTGTGTGGTGATTAAGGATGACACATATTGTTACAAGATAGTTTTAGTAGTCGTTATTAATTTCAAGTTGTATTTCTAGAAATTATTCATTGTCCTTTACTGAGGAGATACAGCAGACTTTACTCATCTCTCCCCTCACTGAATCTCTTTTCTATGTTTTAACATATTCTCTAGTTAGCCAAATTCCTATCTAAATGTTATGTTGGAATACTTCAGCAGCTTTTGAGTTCAGTGAAAGAAAATGTTAATTTATTTTAAGTTACAAAGTTGCACATTATCTTCACTACCTAAATGCTGATACATTAAATACAACTAGATTTTTTTCCCACTCAAATGTCTACATTCCACAAAAGATGAATATCTCCTTTAAAGTATATTTCAAAAATGAGCAGTATTTTAAATTCTCCTTAAAGGCTGATCTTCAAAGTTAATGTCAAAATAAAATTTCACAGTGGGAGTAAATCAGAATAATGTGTGTGTGTGTGTGTGTGTGTGTGTGTGTGTGTGTGTGTGTATGTTAATACACTCACATGCATATATTCCCAAATATAATTTATTTGGTCTGATAAAACCAATGTCATATATGGCCTAAGACCAAATTTTGAGCTTTCTAGAATCAATCATTACACAAGAAATCACTCTACAGACTTGCCTACAGGAAATCTATGGTGGCATATCATTTCTCCTTTTTTATATAAAAATGTTAATACAATACATTGTGTCAAAATTTGTCTTCTCCCAGAGTCTCACAAGGGTGTGCCTGGTACAAATGCAGCTGTGGGGATATTGTACCATGCTGATCATTGGTATTGATCACAGGCACATGGTTTGGTGGGATTGTTGCTTACTTACCTCCATTGGAAGCTTACGTGGTGCTTTCTGGTGTGATGGAAGCTAGTCACCAGGGAGAAGACTTTCACATCAGATCCAGCTCATGGGCCTCTCTGCCCTGCATCTGTTTTTAGCAAGAAAAACTTATCTACCACCTCTAAGAGACAATGATGAGCAAGAGCAAAGGCCTGTATCTTTTGAGAGTCTCTTAAATAATGCTGATCAGTAACTCATAAAAGGGTTATAAAGTCCAAATTTTGTTGCTGTTGCTGTTGTTTTGTTTTGTTTGTGTGTTTGTTTTGTTTTATTTTGTTTTAATGAAAAGTTGTCTTTGGCTGTTGGCTGAAGCATTGTCAACTCAAATGAGAAAATTTATTTAAATTATATAGGTACATTTATGCATACACTTACATGTACTATATGTTTTGCTTTTGGGAAGGTAGTTAACAGTACCATTTGTTACGACTTTTTGAGACAGCTTTCTATTATTTTACTATCCTTACCCCTTATTTTATATTAATCTCCCTCCACCTTCCCAATTAGAGACCCCACTTTCAATTGTTTTTTTTTTCCAATCTTCCTCCAGATCACTTGTGCCACGTTATTTCCTTTTGTATTTCTCCTCACACTCCTTCTACTCAGCAACTTTCCCTCTTTACTTTCATGGTTCCTACAGTAACTCCTGGTTCTCTACTCATCTGAGGGAGTAGAGCTGCGAGTCTCAGCTGTATTTTACAAATTAACACAGTATAGAGTGCCATGGCATTTTAATTACTATCCTATCTTTAATGTGTAGGAGGATTTATGTTTTTTTTCCATCTAGGAAAAATTTTCTATATATTATTAAACCCTTCTAACACTTTCTATGGACCCCATTTTCTAGATCACCAATACCGTTATTTTTTCTGTTTTTAATAACAACCATTCCCACTGGGATGATTTAATATCCTATTATGTTTTTTGTTTGCATTTTCATGAGGACATCTGAAGTTTTCAAATTTTTAAAACATATTTTATTTTGTTTTTCTTCCCGAAATGTTGATTTAACGTTCTTGTCCATGTTTGATCAAGTTAATTGTGTCAATTTGAATTCCTTTTCGTATTGCTCATATATTTGGTAAGGGACCACTATGGAAGAGTTAGGGGAAGGAGAGAAGGAGCTGAAGGGGATGGCAACCTCATAGGAAGACCAACAGGGCTAACTAACCTGGTCCAATGGGAGCTCCCAGAGACTAAGCCATGAACAAATGAGCATACACAGGCTTGTCCAAGGCACCCAGCATGCATGTAGCAGAGGACTGCCTCATCTGCCCTCAGTGGGAGAGGTCACACCGAATCCTGTAGTGAATTGATGCATCATGAAAGGAGTTTGGGGACCACCCTCCCCGAGGTTAAGGAGAAAGGGATGGGGTGAAGGCCTGTGGGATGGGGATCTAGGTGAGGGGCAACGTTTGAAATGTAAATAAATAAAATAATTTTCAAAAAGATATCAAAAGCTATCACCTACATGTTATCTCAATATTCTGTTCCTTCAAGTGAGTTACCTCTGAAGTCTTTTCACTATTTCATTTGACTTATTTAAAATAACATTAGTTTTCAAGAATCCCTTTTATCTGGTTTTGTTTTTGTTTCAGAATCTGCACCAGAGACACACTTACTAATTCTGTGTGTTGAAAGGATGCGGTGAAGGTATTCTCATTTTGTTTTCTTCTAGGTTTTGGTCATAAGTGTAAGACTTTTCACCTATTTTGAGTAGATTGAATATAGCTTTTGTTATTACTGAACAACTACTTGTTTCCTAAATTCCTTACTTTCATTTCTTTGGTTCATTTCGGAAAAAGAAAGTGGATGGAGAACACATTGTGAAAACTGCTGGATAAGGAGAATAAAACAAATTTCATTCAAGTATCTGGTTTCATTGACATGTAGATATAGCTAAATATACCTCACTATTAAGGCTTATAACTTCAAATTAATTAATTTCATACCTTATATTAAAAGTTTAATTTGCAGAATTTCAGTGGTTTGGATTTTCATAGTTTTTTTTTTTTTATGATTTTAATGTTGTCATCTTAAATTGCACTGTTGAGTGTGTATTCATTCTCTTCTACATTTTGCTCTACAGACTACACATTGAAACTTTCATCCTTCTGAAGGTGAAGATAATGAGGACTTACAGTTGTCTTCAACTGGTCATCTGGACTTGCATTTTCCATATGGTTGACAACAGCACATTACAAGGAAAGGATAGCAGTCACTTCCTGAGAAGGATAGTGAATCTGAAAAAGGATGAGGGTAAAATGCTCCATCGTGCCAAGCGTGGCTGGATGTGGAATCAGTTCTTCCTCTTAGAAGAGTATACAGGTACAGACACTCAGTATGTAGGAAAGGTAAGAATTTTTCTCTGGGAAATCCAGAAGTTAAAAGACTATCTATTATCCCTTATAACAACTCTGTCACTCATAGTTTTCTAAAATAGTTGATGAGTTTTCTTGTTGGTAACATGTTACTGTAAATTCTTCCATTGAGAGGTGTGAAATGTACCATTCAAGTACCTAATATAAAACATTTTATAGATGTCAAAATGTTAAATCATCCAGGTAGGTTGGCCCACAGTTTCCTGTCCAGTACTCCGGAAGATGAAGCAGAAAGTTCACAAATGAAGGTTTGCTTGGAATACTTTGCTAGACTCTGCCTAACATAAAAAAAGGAAATGAAAAAAAAAATAACCCCAACAAAAAAGACAGTAGTCAGGCCGGGCAGTGGTGGCACATGCCTTTAATCCCAACACTTGGGAGGCAGAGGCAGGCAGATTTCTGAGTTCGAGGCCAGCCTGGTCTACAAAGTGAGTTCCAGGACAGCCAGGGCTATACAGAGAAACCCTGTCTCGAAAAAACAAAAACAAAAACAAAAACAAAAAACAAAAAAAATCAGAAAAATACAGCTCTCTTTTGGGGTGCTAGATTTTAATTTGAATCATTCTCTATCTCCTATTTCCTTCCCCTTTAACTATTTCTACAGCTTTAGTTCATGGCATTCTGTAATTTTAGTAATAAAATCTTTTTGACCTTGTTTATTTTTCCTAGCCAATCTCATCTGCACTCTTCATTCTCCTGACCTCTCTGATCATTTGTAACTTAAATACAATTCTCAGGTGTGACATGAGCTTGAGGGTAATGTCACAAATTATTGTACACTCTGACAAACACCCACATGGCTTCCACTTTTCCTTATTCTTGGCATACAAGTACTTTTTTAAGGAATAGAGAATTGACTCATTGACAATAGGAGACGATTAGACTATATAACAATGAAAATAAAAAATATAACTGATGCACAACAGTTAGATCTACACCACTCAAACCAGAAGGACATTTATTCTGAGAAATTGTCAAAATCTTGTTCTACTTCATTTTGTGTTGGCCAATATGCTTTTTCAGATAAAGTCTCTGTTAACTGAAGCCTATTATTTCCTTGTTTCTGAGAGCTCTGTTTCCTGACTGCTTGGGTCATATACACTTGCCCACTGCAGTTCACTCACTGATTCTCTTCTGGCATCTTATTTCTTTTTAGGTTAGTCATATGTCATCCTTCAATATCCCTCATTTAACATCACTTTCACACTCTAGTTAATAGGTATCATCAGGACATGTCAAGTTCAACAAGCAAGCGTTTCTGTCTAAGGGCTTGAAATTGCTTTGAGATTCTTTCTTTTGGGATAGTATATAAAGGACATACAGTTGGGTCACAGGGTCTTTCAGAAATGGTTCACCCCCGTCATTTTACAGATGCAGGAAAGTGGTTACAGAAAGGGAGATAGGTATAATGCTATGACTATTGCAGCAAGTTTCAACTGTTTGTGGTTTAACTTAAAATTAAAAGGGTTCCTAAGTAACGCGTATCAATTAATTTCTTTTTGAGCCATTTTGTCAAATTATTACAACAGACTATTTAAGACAATAGGTACATCAATTTTATTTTCTTTTAATTTGCCAATTTGTCTTTAACAGCAGAGTCAAGACAAGCCATAAAACACTCTATAACAATCACATTTTTGTCATCGGAAGAGGAATGTACAAAATGGTCTTTCCACAACTTTCAGTTTTCTACTGGAAACAATACAAGAATTCAAGAAATATGGCAACAATGTAACTACTTATTTTTCTTTTGAAAAATATGTGCTGTATTTACTTTGATAGTGTTCTTGTCTTATGTGTGTACTTATTGATCACATATTTTGATATTCAATGGGCCTTTGGCCAGTGTAAAAGTAACTTTTATTTGTTCTGGGATTCAGTTGTCATCCTGAAGCTTACTGCTGAATACACTTATACTTTTGAGGTCCTTCTGATCCACTGGTTCAACTCAGCTGCCCTGGCTCAAACTCCTCTACAAGCTAACTGATTCAATCTGTCTTTTCTCAGCTTCTGACTGAATTGCTCTGCTTGGCCTCAAACCAACTGTGGCAATATGTTGGAACCATCTGGCACCCTATCATTCTCTGGCTAGTTTTGTCTTTACCTACCACACATCTCTGTAAATCTGTCCCAATAAAGCTGCCCCCATCTCTGTAATGCACTCTGTAGTCATTTCTCTTTTCTGTCTGTTCCCATAAGAGTTGGGCATATCCTATCTTTGACTGATTCTATTACATCCTTGTCACTTTGTCTGTCACTCAGAGGTCACTTTTAAACATGGTTGCTTCCTTATACAAACTAACCTTACTTCCAGTTTTAGGGAATAAACTTGTGTACTAAATGCTTGTCTATTTTGCTGCCAGGTCATATAATAATCCAGGGCATGTCTGCTGTCCAGCTGAATCACAGAGACCTAGAAGGTCTTTGGATTTGATCCCTTGCCAGAACAGTTATGTTGCTGGGTTAAAAATCCTCTACAGCACAGGTTTTGGGGTTACTCATTTATCAAGTTCTTATTTATCATTACTTGAGTTGCTCTCTTGACTGTTTAGATAAGTATCCATTGACATATACCAAGACAAATTATATCCTTAGCTTTAAGCATGGTTATACTCTTGAATTCCCATGAAGAATTGACACTTTAATCACATAATGGACAGAACTTATGACTAAGGTACAATTGTTTCCTCAATTTAATTCATTTCTATTCTTTTAGGATTCATCCAATTGATGACATTAAGAATGGTAAATTAACTACTTTGTTTCTTTATAACAGAGCAAAATGGGGAAGGTACCATATATTATAAAACAGAGAGTTTTTTTTTCAGTTTTTGCTTAGTTTTTCAAAAAGTAAATATCATAAGAAATTTTAAGACAACTTAATTGCAGATAATACAAAAATTATATAGTTTAAAATACATATAAACCTCAAAACAAAGCTGAGATTTCAGTTTAGACTTAGAGGTACTTTTACAGTAAACCAAATATGAACAGCAGCATTTAGTGTGCTGTACACATACATATGGAAAGCCATGTGCTTTCTATGATTTAACCCTATATTTAATAAATGTGATTAACAAATATTGATATTAATTCCGTTCAAAGCAATATACTTAGTATTTCCTTGCTGAAAGATAAGGAATATGGTACATTTGACCTGCTATTATATAACTTCCTTAGTGGATATAAACAAAACTTATAGACTTCATGGATGATAAGTAAGACACTGAACATTGTGTAAGGAAGCTGTATCTCCATCTTTGGATTACTAAACCAATGAAAGTATTGTGTTACTGCTATGACTGTAAGCAGGTATCATTTACAGTAGTATGGTTGACTCAAAGATCATTGCATAACAGAAAAGTCAACCTTAAAATGGGTGAAGAGTGATGCCATAAAATCTGGAGCTCTCAGGACATATTTCAGGCAGTTTGGCCAAACAGAGTTTTTGACTTTTTGTTTTGTTTATTCATTTTTATATCCCGAGTCTCCATCCTCTCTACAGGAAGAGGGTTTTTTTTGTTTGTTTGTTTGTTTGTTTGTTTTTGTTTTCTTTTGTTTTGTTTTTAGAAGAAATGGTTATAGAATGTAATCCAAATTATCATTGTTGAAATTATGAGAAGTTCGTTGTTGAAATTTCATAGATTTTACTCATAGCTTTGCTACCCTGTTGCTCACATAGCCATGAGCATTCATAACGAACTTTTAGTCCTCACTGTAACTGTCTTAGTCAGGGTTTCTATTCCTGCACAAAACATCATGACCAGGAAGCAAGTTGGGAAGCAAAGGGTTTATTCAGCTTACACTTCCACATTGCTGTTCATCACCTAAGGAAGTCAGGACTGGAACTCAAGCAGGTCAGGAAGCTGGAGCTGATGCAGAGGCCATGGGGGAATGTTACTTACTGGCTTGCTTCCTCTGACTTGCTCTGCTTGCTTTCTTATAGAATCCAGGACTACCAGCCCAGGGATGGCACCACCCACAATGAGCCCTCCCACCCTTGATCAATAATTGAGAAAATGCCTTACAGCTGGATCTCATGGAGGCATTTCCTCAAGGGAGGCTCCTTTTCCTGTGATAACTCCACCTATCAAGTTGCACACAAAACCAGCCAATACAGGAACATTCTATACTTGGTTACCATAGCCATTTGGAACATAAAACGGACACAGATCCAAAGGGAAAAATTGACACAAATTTTGCTTATATTAATTTTCAAACTATAGAAACTTATCTCCTCTGATTTGCACATGCTCATATATCTGCCAAACAGTATATATTACAAAAGAATATGTAGCATAATGGGCAATAGCTTAACCTCTGTTACTTTCTATTTTGTCATTTCTTAGAATATAGCAATTTGATATATAGAAATAATAAGTTAAAATTAAATTAGATAGAGAATGAACTCTAAAATTCACTGATACTTACCTGGTACACCACTATAATGTCTTATAGTGTTTTAAAGAATCTAAATATAATATCCTTACAAAGGTTTTGGATTGTCATGACTTTGCACGGTGCATGCAGCAGTTACCTCTGACTTATAAATATATTTCATCCCAGAATTCTCTTTATAGCCTCATTACTTCAAACATAGAACACTTGAAAAATTATTAAGTATTCAAGACAGCCTACACAGACTTGCTTCATGTCATATTACACTGCCCAAATGACTCTAATATTTCAGGATACTGCTGCTTTATAGCATAAAATTAGGATAACTTCCTCTCTGAAATGATCTCTATATTTTATGAAAACTTTAAAATAGTATTTAAAAGTAAAATCTACACCAAAATTATACTGAATTAAGTTTTGAAACTCTTTTTATATATCCTTGAGTTTAAAATTAAAATTTTCTTAATTTTAAGGTTTTGTTGTTGCTGTTGTTGTTTGGTTGGTTTGGTGGTGGTGGTGGTGGTGGTGATGATGGCGTGTGTGTGTGTGTGTGTGTATGTGTTATAAGTAACTGTAAAACTGCTTTAACTATTAAGTGCCATACAAAATATTGTCCTTATTTTCAACAAACTGCACATATACTTTTTCATAATATTTTTACTTTTATTGGCTTCAGCCTTTTAAACTATTTATATTACTCCAACATCCTCTTGATCTACTTCAATGAAGTAGATAAACTGTAGTAGATGAAGGTGATAAACTGTACTCTTATATTACTTTAGTAGTCCAAAATTTAAAAAAAGAAAGGGAGGAAATAAGAAGAAAAGATATGAGAAGTCAATTAGCAGAAGTAGCCATCTCTCTAGGTTTATTTAGTTGTACCCAGAAGAGCTATAGGAATAACATCTGAATAGGCATAAGACAGCACTAATTCTTACCATGGCATGATACAACATGTCATTTTCTTATAGAAAACTGGGCTTAACATTTCTTTAAATAATACTAAACTAAAATAGAACCATCATACCACCCGAACTTGTTGATAATTGTCTACTTGTTTTGGTTGTTGTTTGTTGTTGTTGTTGTTTTTGAGATAGGTCTTATTACGTGGTCCTGGGTACTTTGGAAAGTTGACTCACTATGTAGAACAAGCTGACCTCTAACTCACAGAGCATTCCTCTTCTGTCTCTTGAGTAATGGGATTAGTGGTGTGCTGCCACCGTTGGCAACATTTTTAATTCATTCTTTCTTTTTTTAAATCTTGTCTTTACCAGGTAATACTACATTGGTATTAATGATATTTAGATTTTCTCTGCTGCTCTTCAAACACTTACACAGGTTTCTGTAATAAAAATTTGTACTTGGCATGCAGAACTTAATAGCCAATATCATTTTATGTTAGGAAGAGTTTTCAATGTTAGGCATCAATTTTTCAATTGTACTTGTATGCATATCAGTCAACTACATTCCTGAAAATGTGTAACTCCTCTATACAAACGTGATAAATTATTTACCCATGTGGAAAATTAGTCTTAGATATGGTGGATATGTATTTATAAGGCTGTGATTTGTTGGGGGGGGGTTGGTATTAATTTTAGTAGTACATTTCATCAGTATTCAATTAGTGCAAAACCTGAATAAAGTGAAGAGAACACTGTTAAGTTCTAGAAAGAGGTGTTAATAGGTGACCTAATCCATATCTTAAACAATGTCTGTGAATACAGTGGACTATATGCTATTTTCACATGCAGCTATAACAATGGCCTTCCAAATAGTATTTCAGGGTAATGAAGACATAATAGGCTGGGTGTTTAATTAATCCTACATTGCCTGATGTGACACTAGAGCTTTTTTTTTCTAAATTAATAATGCATGCTTATTTGTTTAAGAGCTTGGTGCTTTCTATTTTCAAAGAACAAAGGTATATGTTCCAGATAGCCACAAATATTTGATTTTCTCTTGTGCAAATATTTTGTAATCTGCACAGAGGAAGGCTTCTTGACCTGTATTAAGCATCACAGGTTTGTCGTGGTGGTATCCATGGAAACAGAGCTAGGAGATTACAAAACATCTCCCCATGCTTTGCATTGAGCTCATGAGGTAACTCAGCCACAGTAGATATTCAATAGTTATATACATAGCAGGATATATACAGTCAATGATAAATCAAGTTTACTGCTAACATTTCCATGAATGTGATTATAATATTCTAACAGTCAGACATAGACATTAAAAGCAGAGGCACAGATATTCACTTATTATTAATGAATAACAGTTGACCAGGTCAGCCAAAAATAAAGAATACTTACTTTTTGTGTAGCAGTTAGTAAATGATCACCAGTATTTTTTACATGTGTTTCTTTAAAAAATGTTCTCACATGACTTTTATTTTTTAATCCTATAAAAATAATAAAAAACTGCTGGTACCATTTCAAAAGTGACTTTAGTAAATACTTCATATATGCCTGAAAACAATTTGTTTGATAGTATATAATGTTCTCAAATCTCAGAAAATATTTCAGATAGTAGTTTAAAATTTTATAGTTGTGCACATTTTAAGTAACACTTTACATCCTGTCCCTAAAGTTTCAGTCTACACTTGTCTCAAAATTATTCTCTCTTCATCAGGCACTCTTTAACAAATTGATCACTGCCAATCCCATCATACGGGCTCCAGTTTCAAATATTCATCATCTAGAAAGATCTTGAGTCCCTTTGCTTCTTGCTAATTTACCCATGCATCTTTGATGATGATTATGATGATGCCTGTGAAATTTATCCTTGTTACAATTTAACATTAAGTCTTTCAATATAATTCCAAAATATGTACACAATGGTTTAAATAAGCAGCTCAGTGTTTGTCTTCCCTCTCTAGTATTTTGACATATTTCATATATTTTTATTTGTTTATGGATTTTTCAGGTCTGGAAATCTTTGATATTTACTTGGTATAATTTTATTTATGCTCTCCCAAATTTTCTTTGGTATTGTTTATCTGAAAAAAATTATCAACTTGAACAATATTTTCAATATAGCTTTACCTGACATTTTCATATTTCCCCTTAGAACTTTAAATTATTAATGTATATTGCTGTAATCCTATGCTGGTAGTAACAATGTATTTGTGATTCTTGATGTTGCTGTCCATATTTTTGAATGCTAATAAGTGTCCATATGGGTATCATTTTCAAATATCTTACATTGATATGTAGACTGGTTTATGTATATTTTTCTTAGAACACAATAACCTATAATAGTATGGTTATTGCTACACACATATACCAAATGGATCACCACAAATGCATTTTTAAATATTTTTATTAGGTATTTTCCTCATTTACATTTCCAATGCTATCCCAAAATTCCCCCATACCCTGCCCCCACTCCCCTAACCACCAACTCCCACTCTTTGGCCCTGGCATTCCTCTGTCCTGGGGCATATAAAGTTCCTAGGGCATATAAAGTTTGCGTGTCCAATGGGCCTCTCTTTCCAGTGATGGCCAACTAGGCCATCTTTTGATACATATGCAGCTAGAGTCAAGAGCTCCGGGGTACTGGTTAGTTCATAATGTTGTTCCACCTATAGGGTTGCAGATCCCTTTAGTTCCTTGGGTACTTTCTCTAGCTCCTCCATTGGGGGACCTGTGATCCATCCAGTAGCTGACTGTGAGCATCCACTTAAGTGTTTGCTAGGCCCCAGCATAGTCTCACAAGAGACAGCTATATCAGGATCCTTTCAGCAAAATCTTGCTAGTGTATGCAATGGTGTCATCATTTGGAGGCTGATTATGGGATGGATCCCTGGATATGGCAGTCACTAGATGGTCATTCCTTTTGTCTCAGCTCCAAACTTTGTCTCTATATCTCCTTCGATGGGTGTTTTGTTCCCATTTATAAGAAGGGGCAAAGTGTCCACACTTTGGGCTTTGTTCTTGAGTTTCAAGTGTTTTGCAAACTGTAACTTATATCTTGGGTATTTCTGGGCTAATATCCACTTATCAGTGAGTACATATCATTTGAGTTCTTTTGTGATTGGGTCACCGAACTCAGGATACTGCCTTCCAGGTCCAAACATTTGCCTAGGAATTTCATAAATTCATTCTTTTTAATAGCTGTGTAGTACTCCATGGTGTAAATGTACCACATTTTCTTGTATCCATTTCTCTGTTGAGGGGCATCTGGGTTCTTTCCAGCTTCTGGCTATTATAAATAAGGCTGCTATGAACATAGTGGAGCATGTGTCTTTCTTACTAGTTGGAACATCTTCTAGATATATGCCCAGGAGAGGTATTGTGGGATCCTCTGGTAGTACTATGTCCAATTTTCTGAGGAACCACCAGACTGATTTTCAGAGTGGTTGTACAAGCTTGCAATCCCACCAACAAGGGAGGAGTGTTTCTCTTTCTCCACATCCTCCCCAGCATCTGCTGTCACCTGAATTTTTCGTCTTAGCTATTCTGACTGGTGTGAGATGGAATCTCAGGGTTGTTTTGATTTGCATTTCCCTAATGATTAAGGATGTTCAACATTTTTTCAGGTGTTTCTCAGCCATTCGGTATTCCTCAGGTGAGAATACTTTGTTTAGCTCTGAGCCCATTTTTTTAATGGGGTTATTTGATTTTCTGGAGTCCACCTTCTTGAGTTCCTTACATATATTGGATATTAGTCCCCTATCTGATTTAAGATAGGTAAAGATCCTTTCCCAATCTGTTGGTGGCCTTTTTGTCTTATTGACGGTGTCTTTTGCCTTACAGAAGGTTTGCAATTTCATGAGGTCCCATTTGTCAATTCTTGATCTTACAACACAAGCCATTGCTCTTCTATTCAGGAATTTTCCCCCTGTACCCATATCATCAAGACTTTTCCCCACTTTCTCCTATAAGTTTCACTGTCTCTGGTTTTATGTGGAGTTCCTTGATACACTTAGATTTGACCTTAGAACAAGGAGATAGGAATGGATCAATTTGCATTCTACATGATAACAACCAGTTGTGCCAGCACCATTTGTTGAAAATGCTGTCTTTTTTCCACTGGATGGTTTTAGCTCCTTTGCTGAAGATCAAGTGACCATAGGTGTGTGGATTCATTTCTGGATCTTCAATTCTATTCCATTGGTCTACTTGTCTGTCTCTATACCAGTACCATGCAGTTTTTATCACAATTGCTCTGTAGTAAAGCATTAGGTCAGGCATGGTGATTCCACCAGAGGTTCTTTTATCCTTGAGAAGAGTTTTAGCCATTCTAAGTTTTTTGTTATTCGATATGAATTTGCAGATTGCTCTTTCTAATTTGTTGAAGAGTTGATTTGGAATTTTGATGGGGATTGCATTGAATCTGCAGATTGCTTTTGGCAAGATAGTCATTTTTACAATGTTGATCCAGCCAATCCATGAGCATGGAAACTTTCCATCTTCTGAGATCTTCTTTAATTTCTTTCTTCAGAGACTTGAAGCTCTTATCATACAGATCATTCACTTCCTTAGTTAGAGTCATGCCAAGGTATGTTATATTATTTGTGACTATTGAGAAAGGTGTTGTTTCCCTAATTTCTTTCTCAACCTGTTTATTCTTTGTGTAGAGAAAGGCCATTGACTTGTTTGAGTTAATTTTATATCCAGCTACTTCAGTGAAGCTGTTTATCAGGTTTAGGAGTTCTCTGCTGGAATTTTTAGGGTCACTTATATATACTATCATATCATCTGCAAACAGTAATACTTTTGCAGTAATACAGAAAGTGGGCAGCCTTGTCTAGTCTCTGATTTAGTGGGATTGCTTCCAGCTTCTCACCATTTATTTGATGTTGGCGACTGGTTTGCTGTAGATTGCTTTTATCATATTTAGGTATGGGCCTTGAATTCCTGATCTTTCAAAGACTTTTATCATGAATGGGTGTTGGACTTTGTCAAATGCTTTCTCCGCATCTAAAGAGATGATCATGTGGTTTTTGTCTTTGAGTTTTTTCATATAATAGATTACGTTGATGGATTATATTAAACCATCCCTGCATCCTTGTAATAAAACCTACTTGGTCAGGATGGATGATTGTCTTGATGTGTTCTTGGATTCCGTTATAGAGAATTTTATTGATTATTTTTGTATTGATACTCATAAGGGTAATTGGTCTGAAGTTCTCTATCTTTGTTGGATCTTTCTGTGGTTTAGGTATCAAAGTAATTGTGGCTTCATAGAATGAGTTGGGTAGTGTACCTTCTACTTTTATTTTGTGGCATGGTTTGTGCAGAACTGGATTAGATCTTCTTTGAAGTTCTGATAGAACACTGCAATAAACCCATCTGGTCCTGGGCTTTATTTGGTTGGGAGACTATTAATGACTGCTTCTATTTCTTTAAGGGATATGGGACTGTTTAGATCATTAACTTGATCCTGATTTAACTTTGGGACCTGGTATCTGTCAAGAAATGTGTCCATTTCATCCATGTTTTCCAGTTTTGTTCAGTATAGCCTTTTGAGGAGGGATCTGATGGTGTTTTGAATTTCTTCAGGATCTGTTGTTATGTCTCCCTTTTCATTTCTGATTTTGTTAAATAGGATGCTGTCTCTGTGCCCTCTCGTGAGTCTGGCTAAGGGTTTACATATCTTGTTGATTTTCTCAAAGAACCAGCTCCTAGTTTGGTTGATTCTTTGAATAGTTCTTCTTGTTTCCACTTGGTTGATTTTGCCCCTGAGTTTGATTATTTCCTGCTGTCTACTCCTCTTGGGTGAATTTACTTCCTTTTTTTAAGAGCTTTTAGGTGTGTTGTTAAGCTGCTAGTGTGTGCACTCTCTAGTTTCTTTTTGCGGGCACTCAGATCTATGAGTTTCCCTCTTAAAAATGCTTTCATTGTGTCCCATAGGTTTGGGTATTTTCATTAAACTCTAAAATGTCTTTAATTTCTTTCTTTATTCCTTCCTTCACCAAGGTATCATTGAGAACAGTGTTGTTCATTTTCCACGTGAATGTTGGCTTTCCATTATATATGTTGTTATTGAAGATCAGCCTTAGTCCATGGTTGTCTGATAGGATGCATGGGACAATTTCAATATTTTTGTATCTGTTGAGGCCTGTTTTGTGATCAATTATATGGTCAATTTTGGAGAAGGTACCATGAGGTGCTGAGAAGAAGGTATATACTTTTGTTTTAGGATAAAATGTTCTGTAGATATCTGTTAAGTCCATTTGTTTCATAACTTCTGTTAGTTTCACTGTGTCCCTGTTTAGTTTCTGTTTCCACGATCTGTCTATTGATGAAAGTGGTGTGTTGAAGTCTCCCATTATTATTGTGTGATGTACAATGTGTGCTTTGAGCATTACTAAAGTTTCTTTAATGAACGTGGCTCTCCTTGCATTTGGAGCATAGATATTTAGAATTGAGAGTTCCTCTTGGAAGATTTTACCTTTGATGAGTATGAAGTGCAACTCCTTGTCTTTTTTGATGACTTTGGGTTGGAAGTTGATTTTATTTGATATTAGAATGGCTACTCCAGCTTGTTTCTTCAGACCATTTGCTTGGAAAATTGTTTTCCGGCCTTTCACTCTGAGGTAGTGTCTTTGTTTTTCCCTGAGATGGGTTTCCTGTAAGCAGCAGAATGTTGGGTCCTGTTTGTTTAGCCAGTCTGTTAGTCTATGTCTTTTTATTGGGGAATTGAGTCCATTGATATTAAGAGGTATTAAGGAAAAGTAATTGTTGCTTCCTATTATTTTTGTTGTTAGAGTTGGCATTCTGTTCTTGTGGCTGTCTTCTTTTTGGTTTGTTGAGGGATTACATTCTTGCTTTTTCTAGGGTGTGGTTTCTGTCCTTGTATTGTTTTTTTTTTTTTTTTTTTTTTTTGTTATTATCCTTTGAAGGGCTGGATTCATGGAAAGATAATGTGTGAATTTGGTTTTATCATGGAATACTTTGGTTTCTCCATCTATAGTAATTGAGAGTTTGGCTAGGTATAGTAGCCTGGGCTGGCATTTGTGTTGTCTTAGTGTCTGTATAACATCTGTCCAGGATCTTCTGGCTTTGATAGTCTCTGGTGAAAAGTCTGGTGTAATTCTGATAGGCCTGCTTTATATGTTACTTGACCTTTTTCCCTTGCTGCTTTTAATATTCTATCTTCATTTAGTGCTTTTTTTGTTTTATTATGTGTTGGGAGGAATTTCTTTTCTGTTCCAGTCTATTTGGATTTCTGTAGGCTTCTTGTATGTTCATGGGCATGTCTTTCTTTAGGTTTGGGAGGCTTTCTTCTATAATTTTGTTGAAGATATTTGCTGGCCCTTTAAGTTGAAAATCTTCATTCTCATCTACTCCTATTATCTGTAGCTTTGGTCTTCTCATTGTATCCTGGATTTCCTGGATGTTTTGAGTTAGGACTTTTTTGCATTTTCCATTTTCTTTGATTGTTGTGCAGATGTTCTCTATGCAATCTTCTGCACCTGAGATTCTCTCTTCCATCTCTTGTATTCTGTTGCTGATGCTCACATCAATGATTCCAGATTTCTTTCCTAGGTTGTCTATCTCCAGCATTGCCTCACTTTGGGTTCTTTTTATTGTGTCTACTTCCCTTTTTAGGTCTTGGATGGTTTTATTCAATTCCATCACCAGTTTGGTCATGTTATCCTGCAATTCTTTAAGGGATTTTTGTGGTTCCTCTTTAATGGCTTCTACCTGTTTAGCAGTGTTCTCCTGTATTTCTTTAAGTGAGTTATTAAAGTCCTTCTTGATGTCCTCTACCATCATCATGAGATATGCTTTTAAATCAGGGACTATCTTCTCGGGTGTGTTGGGGTGCCCAGGACTGAGTGGGGTGGGAGTGCTGCATTCTGATTATGGTGAGTGGTCTTGGTTTCTGTTAGTAAGATTCTTAAGTTTGCCTTTCACCATCTGATAATCTCTGGAGTTAGTTGTTGTAGTTGTCTCTGGTTAGAGCTTGTTCCTCAGGTGATTATGTTAGCCTCTATCAGCATACCTGGGAGACTAGCTCTCTCCTGAGTTTCAGTGTTCAGAGTACTCTCTGCAGGGAAGGTGCCCAGATATCTGGTGTCTGAACCTGCCTCCTGGCAGAAGTTGTGATCCACTCACCAGAGGTCTTAAGATCCCGTGGAGGGTCCTCTGGGTAGCTTGTGGGTGTCCGCAGACTTCGTGCCCAAGGTACCCTTGTGCTGGCATCCACAAATGCATTTTTATTATTAATTTTTTTTTACTGAAATTGAATGGTGGATGACCCACTGCATTTTTCTATTATTATTATTATTTATTTTTATTATTTAATCTTTTTTTACAGTCCTATCATTATTCCCTTCCAGTCAGCTATATGACAGTTCATCCCCCATCTCTAAAAGGATGTCCTCACACTCTACCCAGCCCACCAAACCTCACCATTACCTGGGGCCCCAAGTCTTCAGACCAGTCAGTACTCTGCTGTATGTGTTTCTGAGGCCTCACATCAGCTGGTGACTCAGTGCCTGAGAGATCTCAGGGGTCCATCCCAACAAGCAACTGAAAGAGCCAGATGCAGATACTTACACCTAACCAATGGACAGAAGGAGAGGGAACCTTTGTGGTTGAATTAGGGAATGACTGGCAGAAGTCAAGGAAGGCGATCTCATAGGAAGATTACAGCTAGTATAATTATGCAGCTAAAACTTTTATTGAAGGCATTATGTTCATTACATTATATATTAAAAATTAATTCCGTCCTATTACTTTTTTTTAATTCTTTACATCTTTGGTAAAATAGCCTAAGAATAATACAACCTAAGTTTTAAGCCTATGATGTATATCTTCTTTTACAACTATTAGTTAGTGTCACATTCTGTATACTTTGGAATAATATTTGAAATGTGCAAAATGCTTGAGCAGAATGCTTTATTGTCATATGATATTCCTCATATTTTATAAGAGAAATGTGGTTTAGCCAAAAGTAAATACACATGGATTTATTTTTTTTTTTGTATTTATTAGTGTTCCTGGAAAATGATGTTTTTTTTCCTACCATCAGTTTTTTAAATAAGCCAGTGTTTTATTAGCACTTATTTAAATTAAGCAAATAGCATACCAGTAACCTTTACTCATTTCTCATAGCTCGTAATCAGGGGGTCAAACACATTTGTAAGCATAAACCAACAAATAAAAAGTATAAAATGCTTTATTCCGCTATACTGATTATATGAAATGATTTCAGGCTTTTTGTCCTTGTGCATAGGTCTTCTTGTCATCCTGCTGGCTTGCTTTGCTACAGGGGTTACATTGTAATTCCACCATCACTGGTAGAAATGTGCTCAGCAGCTTTTTTATTTTTACATGGCGTAAACATCTATGGACCATCTGTATGCCTCATCTGTGCTTGCTCTGTTGTGGAATCTGCCCTCCTACATGAGGAAAAAAATAAAACTGTGCATCACTGGTGACACAAAAGTATTGAAATGTTTCAATAATCAGTAGTTATAGGAGTAATGTCGTTCTCTGTAGAAAATGAATAGGCAGATGTCATTCCAAAGCACTGAGGTGTTTTTCTGCCTCTTTGAAAAGCAGGAGGTGGAGTGGATAGCAGATACAATAGAGCTTTGCTTCTTTTCTCAAAGTAGAAAGTCATCACTTGGTTCCATAAAGGCTGGTGCTTTCCTAAAATTGAGTGGGAACAGCACGAATGACAGAAAAAAAAATAGTTTTTGAACTATACTGTGAAATATATTCAGTTAAATCTCATCATAACTCATTGTACATCAGAATGTACCAGAAGTGAATAGGGTAGGATAATAATGACTTTAAGACTGGTTAGACTAAACTCTACAATGAAACAAATTAACAACAAACAAAGCAAACAAATGAGCTACAGCACAGGGAGGCACATCCTTGTAAGTCCACCATTCAGTACAATGTAACACAAGATTTGCTAGGTCCCCTCCAGGAGGAGCTTTCAAAGTCTGCTCTTGAGTAACTTGTTAGGAGAACTTGTCTCAGAATTACAAGAGATGGAAAGAGATGGATGAAACATATTAAGACAAAGACTACATTCCATTAATATTTTAGCTCAGTTTTAAAAGGCAGAAAAGCACCATAAACACTGTTTGAAAACCCCATATTCATCCTTTACAGTCAAAACTCAAACAGTAACATGAAAAGAAAGAAAAATCAGTTCTAGGAAATTAAAAAAATACACTTTAACTCACTCTCTCATAGAAACAGAATTGAAGAAATGTGGTTTTTTGTTGTTGATTTTGTTTGTTTGTTTGTTTGTTTTTGAAATCATTTGAGAAGCTTTACAACTGGAAGGGGTATAAATTAACATACAGTATTCTATATGTGCGGCTATGAAGTTAAATCCAGTGTCAATAGTTTATCAATAGTTAATCTGGATTATTCTCCTAATACAGGATATTTTAAATAAAAGCCTTTAAATTAAAATACAAATCAGGAATGGAGCATGCAAAAGACAAGCTCCTAAAGATAGCAATGCTACTTTGGAATCTTATACCTATACAGTACTCTCAGCGCTAACCAGAATACTGTGCTTTAGATCAGGATTTCCGATTGTAACCGACTGTGGTTCTGTGTATAAAGAATACACATGGTCAATTCAAAGCCCCTGAAGGCTAAAACCAAACATATTCTAAAGCCTTATCAATCAATCTCAAAATCCCACTAATAAACAGTGTTCGGCTATTACATTACAATTAGATAAAAAACTCTGTGTGCTGTGACCCATCTGCCATTACTCATCTTCAAATTAAGACTCTCAGCCTAAATGCTCTGAGTTACGGGTGGTCTCACTCTGCAAATAAAGTGTGTAAGCTGCTCCTTCTTAAGAACTGTTTTCAATGCCTGGCTATATCTAATGAGTCCTGAGAAGGATTATTTTATTTATTGATATTTTGTCATATATTTCTCTTTTGTATTGGTTATTTAATTTATTTACATTTCAAATGTTGTCCCCCTTCCAGGTTTTCCTTCCACAAACCTCCCATCCCATCCCATCCCCCTCCTCTTTGCCTTTATGATGGTGCTCCCTCACCCACACACCATTCCTGCCTCATGCCTCTTAGATCTCTCATCCCACCTCGGATCCCCTTATATTGAAATATCAAGCCTCCACAGGACCAAGGGCCTTCCTTGATGCCAGATAAGGCATCCTCTGCTACATATGTAGCTGGAGCCTTGGGTTCCTCGCGTGTAGTATTTAGGTGGTGGTTTAGTCCCTGGGAGCTCTAGGTGGTTTGGTTAGTTGATATTTTTTTCTTCCTATGGGCTTGCAAACCCCTTCAGCTCCCTCAGTCCTTTTTCTAACTACTCCAATGGGGACCCCATGCTCAGCCCAATGATTTTGTGTGAATATCTGCATCTGTTTCCGTCAGGTCCTGGCAGAGCCTCTCAGGGGAGAGCTATAACAGACTCCTGTCAGCAAGTACTTCTTGGCACTGGGAATAGTGTCTGGGTTTGGTGTCTGCAGGTGGAATGAATCCCTGAGTGAGGCAGTCTCTGGATGGCCTTTCAGATCACAGGAAGTAGGTGGAGGGAGGGACCTGGGAGGAAGAAAGAAAAGTGAGGTAAAGGGGGCAGGATTGGGTATGGAAAGGGGACAGGAGAAAAAGTGGGCAGAAATATGTAGCAGAGGGGGATTGGGAACTGGGAATAACCACTAGAAAGTCCCAGGTGACAGGAAAGCAAGAAGTTCCCAGGGCCCAACTGGGACAATATTAGCTGAAATGGCCAACAAACGGGAGATAGAACCTGAAGAGACCATCTGCAGTAGATAGGCACAGCCCCCAATTGAGGGATAGTGCCATTCACCCATCTCAAAAATGTTAACCGAGAATTATCCCTATCTAACAGAAATGCAGAGACAAAAATTGGAGCAAAGACTGAAGGAAAGGCCTTCCAAAGAAATATTATTTTAGAGCCAGAAGTGGTGGTGCACGCCTTTAATCCCAGCACTCGGAAGGCAGAGGCAGGCTGGTTTCTGAGTAAGAGGCCAGCCTGATCTACAAAGTGAGCTCCAGGACAGCCAGGGCTATACAGGGAACCCCTGTCTCCAATATATATATATAATTTTAATGCCACAGCAAATGAATACTGAATACAATACAATAACATATTGTACTCAGTGGAGGCTAACAGATACCTCTGTTGATAAAGTAGTTACCATGGAACCATGAGGATGTAAGCATGCTTCCCAAAAATCTCTGTAAAAGGGAGCTGTAGTCACGTTTGCTTCTAACACTAGAAAATCAGAGAGAAGTGTGTCCTTCATGATAGATATCAGCCATCTTGGTGAAATTTGTTATTTCCAGGCCAATAAGCAACTTTCCCAAACAACATGGACAGGACCTGCAAAGCAATATCAGAGGTTGACCTCCAGTGTACACGCACACACACACACACACACACACGGACATGGACACGGACACACGGACACACGGACACACATACCCCAATACACCAAAATAAATATAAAAATATCATTCTATGCGAAGCTATGATTAGTTTATTATTGATATTTCTACATTTTGTTTCTGTTTTGTAGTTGACCTTGTCTTAATTAGTGTCCTTAATTTCCATGTGGCTTGGTATCTACTGGTCCTTTAAGCAAACATTATGTCTGGAGCTGTGTATTTGATACCCATCATTTTCTGGCAGCCTATATTTTCCCTACCCTTCTCTAATTCACACCTTGTTCCCCTAGAAGAGGACTTTCTTCTCCAGGATCCACTCCACCTTTGTTCTCTAACACATTTCATTGCAAACTGCTTGGTGATCTGTGTCTTAATCCTATGAAGAGGTTTTCACTATTATTCACACTAGACTACACCATGTTGAAATTTAAATTTCCATACATGTACAGTTCATCCACATATTTCACTTTGTTTTATGATGGTAGATTACTGTTTGATATTAAAAGGGTCACTGTGCATCATTGCATCCTTCCTCACCTTCTTGTAAGTGATTCCGGTCTTGTCTGTATATTTCGTAGTACACTTGTTTTTATGTTAGCATAGCACACAACTTAAGTAGTGTGCATATGTTTATGTGTATATGCATGAATGCATGCCCGACATCATTCCTCTCTCTTTGTCTTTCCCCTCTCCCCTCTCCCTTTCCCTCTTTCTCTCCCTTTCTGTTTGTGTGCACATTTAATGGTATTTATACTAAGGTTATGAAATTAAAATATAATCTTCTTAGATTTATTGAAGTCCATAGCAGTGTAGTCACACATACACATACATACACACACACACACACACACACACACACACACACACACACACCACATCACATCACAAAGGAGCATGAGAAAGACAGCAAAAAGGTCAGTAATAAGGTGTAATATAGGAAATAAAATTTAGATGTAATTATCCTCAAATAAATCCTACAGCAAAAAGTGTTTTTGCCCCTATGAGGTTTGATTTAACTGTACTCATAATACCACATGACATTAACTCACTATAAACATCTCCCTCTGGCTGTGAATTTTATGTCAAATGAATTGTATGCATTGAGAGCCCAATGGATATTACTACTTAAAACTAGCTCTACTTAACATGTATTTCTCTAAAGTTAAAGTGAAATAGTGCGAGTGGAAATACATTGCTATAGATAGCATGCTTTAGAGAGTGTAAAAATTGCCCCTTGAAAATGTGTTCAAGGCTACAACCTTTGTCTGCATTCTGTGAGATATAATAAGAGCAATGAGTGAATCCTCATTTTCTCTCTTGTCATTTCACTCTTGGTAATGTACGCTTCATCTTGACCATGTTCACAGTGAGTAATGCTTGAATCAGAAAGAACACATTCTTTTCTGACTTTCCGGTCAAGGATAGAAATAGAGGCTTCTATTTTAGCTTTGCATAGGCAAGAAGGGGGTTGAAAGGAGCAGACGTTTGCATTTATGAACTCTGAAGAATAAAAGGTAGCTGAAATGTGTTCATTGTGATAAGAGTGGCCTCTTCGCTGTCAGGAGCTTGCCTGTGATTTTGTTACTAGCATTGGTTCCCCCTATTTGGCTCAGAAAAGTTAGAGGAAATGAAAGTTTCTGTTGGGACTCAATTTGAATTATATGTGCGCATCCAAAATCATTCTTATTCTTTTGAAGACATTTCAACCACAGGAATTGCAAGTTAAAATAAAAACAAAGCAAAGCAAAGCAAAGCAAAACAAAACAAAACAAAACAAAACAAAACAAAACAAAACAAAACAAAATAAAACAAAACATCCTCATCATCTTATGTATAGTTTTATACATATTTGTACAGGGCAAGATTAATTTTCAATTTTCAAAAATGTGTTGTATTGTAAATAAAGTGTAACTTAGGTGTATTTGCCAAAGTCCATCTGAAATAATGAAATGAAGTGTGTAAATACCAATGTACTGGTTTCACAAGTGGCTTAGGGAATTTTCATAGTCTTTGTATCATTTCTGTTTGCTTTGACCTAATATACACGGAAAAGGTTATATAACCTGAAGAATACAAATCTATCATTATGAAATAAGTTCTGGTCTATTGGGAGTTATACATTAGATGAAATGATATGTATGTTGTATATGAAAGTATAGAAGCAGTAACTGAATTTAATTAGTCTTTTAGGCTAAGTTATTAGACAAGTGGTCACTAAACTTACTAAAATTTTGTGTTGTAAAACTTTATGCTTTTCTATAATTTAGTTATAGGCAGAGACAAAACAAAGTCCTCAGAAAATATTGATATCAATACTATACAATTTACATGTCTATATTAAGAAAAATAAACAATATTTAATTGGGTTACATTTTTATAAAAATAAAATTAAAAATTCATGCATCACCAATTGTCATAGTTTAAGTATTTTAGCATACATTTCTTTTATTACAAAAAAGAAAATTATGAGAATATGACTACTTTGATTTTTTTTCCTTCTAAAGAACTTACTATGAAGTTAGATCCAACTCATGAAATCTAAACTGGAATTTTCCCCATTGTTTAAAAACTGTTGAAATCACTGCCATCATCCAGCTTCCTTCTCTGCTTTAGTTGATCGTACCAATTGTTAAATATTTGAAATCAAAGCATTGTTTTCTTGGCAAGTAACAGATGAAAATAGTTTTGGTTTCCTTCCCAATAGTAATATTAAAAATAATAAACAACTGCCATAGTTCTCCAGTCAATCTCATGTAAATAATTTGGTAATTGACATGGTGCTCTTTGAAATAATTCTAGGGAGAGAAATTTGAAAGCAGTGGTAATTAACATACCTCATGCACTCCATGGTGATTATTAAAGTGGACTTTAAACAATAGGAGAAGCCATAAAGACACAGGAAATTGCAGGCATGGGAACTTCATTATACATAAAACATCAGAACTAGCAAGAAAACAAATTTCATCTAGACACAAAATTAGTGTCTTTAAAAATGGTGGTTATTCACTGTAAAAATATTCTACTTAATTCTAAGTGACATGAGTAAACCTCAAAAATCATCTAGTTAAAAAGTAAAATGAAGATAGAAGTGTGCACTAACTTTTAATTTTTGATTAGTAAGGTAAAGACCAATAATTGGTTACTTGAACCTTTGTGGTGTATTAAAATATGTGCCCCATATCAGATATGGAAAACAGATCGAATCATATTTGCTTTGCTGTAATATTTGAACCTTTTAAAAAATGTGTGTACTTATAAATAAGTTAGTCTGGTGTCCTCATAAAAGTATAATGATCAAAAAATCTAGAAACCAGAGGGGAATCTTAATTATCTACTGTGGCTATAAGGAATTAGAATATTAACATTGATGTCTTTTATTTTACCTGTTCAAATTTTGTTAAATAATTAGGGTGTCACCACAATGATGTATATATTACATCAAAAATTATAGCATATACATCAATTTTACATATTCTTTAAAAATTCTGACTCAGCTAGAGTTAAACCTCTTACTCACTCAGCTATAGCTGTTATAAATATCCTTTATTTCAAAAATTTACTCAAAGAGTATCAATTCTAAAATGTTTGTACCAAATGATTTCTAGCCTTTACTTCCCTAAATGCAGGTATACATGCATTTATAAAAATGTACTTTTTTTTCTTTGACACTTAGCATATGATTAAAACAAGAATCACTTTACATTACTTGCACATTGCCTTGTGCATAAGTATAGATGTTTCACTCCTAAAGACTAGCATTTGTGGTACTGTTGGGTAAACAGTGCTATGGGAGGAAAATATCAGTATCTATTAACCCAATATCTTTGTTTTACAATAGTAATTTGACTGCAAGATACCTTGGATGAGAGGCAGAAATGTTATGAAAATAAGCAGCCAAATTTGATCACATTTAAGGGTCCAGCCCATTAAATGAAACCCATACCTGACATTGCTTAAGTGGCCAAGAACCTGAGATTCCATAGGTGTTGCCCCTAGGGGAAAATCTGCCACCATCATTCTGCTAAAGGAATATAGAAGTTAATTTACTGTCAATGATATATAGCATTACCCATAATTCAGTGCACCACACAATCATCATCGGAGATGCTTCTTGTTGAAAAAGAATTGAATTAACCAAGAAATATAAAACCAGACAATGTGCAGAGAGAGACTTTGGAGCAGTCAGTTCTAAGGAAGATGTGTTTATCAAATTTTTTCCCTAAAAAATAATGGTGCCATATAGAAGAAAAGGAAGGATTGGGAGAGCTGGAGGTAGCACTTGGCTCCAAACATAAAATATCTTCCAGAAAAAGCTGGTATGAAGCACATAGTCACCACAGAGATTGTGGGAGCATGCACAATCCTTGTACAAGTCGTCCCTACACAAAACCCCAGTACTGCTATGTTGAAGTGGGTGGAAAGTCCCACAACTTACTAAAATCCAACTTGCAACTGATACCCAATGGGAGAAGAAAATTTCATTTTCTATTATGGAGTGACACTATTTATATTAGTCACATTCATGAGCGGGCCCCATGTTTGTGGCTGAGCAACACAAATAGACACAGTGTGTGTGTGTGTGTGTATGTGTGTGTGTGTTATGCAGTTATCTCCAGAGGTCATAAGAGAGCATTATATTATTACACATCCATTAACCTGCAGTAACTGGAATTATGTGTGGTTGTCTCAAGTGTGTGACGGAAACATTCTAAGAGGTTTTGTATTTTGTTTTTGTTTTTTTTTTATATAAGCTCCACAAGTGTTTTTAATTGCTCCATGATTTTTCTATAGACCTTTATAAAAAATTCACACAGCCAGTAAAGAAGGTATGCTTAGACCATCCATAATGTACTTCAGCCTCTCTGCTACTTCGGTTTAATCTTAGTGAAGCATGACAAACTGTATGAAATTTAAGTGCAGTAAGAAAATACCATTCATGTTCTATTAAGATCATAGGATTGCGGTAATGTGTGATGGAAGCAATGAGAACCTAATATGCTGTAGATTCAGGGCATTACACAATTATTCAATTTCAGGGAATTTTAAAACTAGTAGGGATTAATACTTCAAAGAATGGGGGGTGTGCACTTCATGCAGTCAGTCTGTTACTTTTAAATAGACTGCTACAACCATTAGAATTGTGGAGAAAATTTTTTTTAGTGATATTTTGCTTTCACTTACAGTAGATAATTGCTTATTATGATGAGAGTATAACAGTCCATTATAAATTATGCAAATTGCATTTTATGAAGACATACATGACACAGTAAACACCTGACACTATGAAATTTTATCAGAATAACTATAATTATAAATTTTATTTAGTTTTCTTTCAAACAGTAATTTCACTCATTATTGTCACCACAGGAGGGCAGTGCTAAAATCCAAAGACTCATCATCTTTTTTCTAGGCAGGGAAAACAAACATGAAAACAAACATATAAAGGAGGAAGTGTCTTAAAATTTTGTCAGATCTGTTCAAATTCAACAGTCACATCTTATTGTTACTCTTTAGTGAAAGGAAATGCAGAATGCATTATAGTTAATTGGGAAATATGTATTTATAGAAATAAATAAAAGCTATTCAAAGTCATATACCATTCAATTACATACCATTCTTCACAGTAGCCTGAACATGTTCACACACAGGGTAACTGATCTGGAACTAAACTAAAGTGTGTGCGTGGTTTTTTTTTTTTTTCATCATTGTTATTTAATTGTGTTGAGATCATTAATAGTCAACTTCCAGGGAAAAAAAGAAGGAGTAGATGTTTAGAGATGAAAGGAGACACGTTGAGGAATAATGATACCAATCATTAAGCCAGAGTGGGGTGTAAGAGGGTGGGAACTCAGGAAGAAGAGAATTAGTGAGAAATCCTGGCTTAAAATATAAAGGTGGAGAACGACTGCATAAGACACAGAAGTCAAACTCTGACCTCTATAGAAAGGCATCCATGAATATGTGCACATACCTAACTAAAAATAATAGGACTAATAATAGAATAATAGAACTAAAAATAATAAGACATTATTTTGATTTGTGTATAAGTTTCTATATATTTAAGACAACCAATAGGTATATATATATATATATTTTAAGAATGTGATTTTAAGAATTTACTTGTAATTTCAAAATAAGTGTCATATTACTATTTTCTAAACTAGAAACAATCACAGATCCTAATTGATAAGCCACAGTACAAACCCAAGTCTTTCAATATGATTGTTGCTTTCAGATAGTGCAAAAAAATAGAAACAGCAGAGTTACAGATATACAGATATATGAAAAGAAGAATATGTCTGAAGTATAGGTTTTGCCATGATAAATTCACAAAATGCAATACAACATGTAAGAGCAGCGTCTGCTGTAAAAAGGAGTGATGAGAAGGGGAAATTAGATGGTTGAGAAGAACAGAGCATTGTCCTACAGTCATTGTTATTGATTAACTCAGATGCATATTTTTATTCCAAGGGTTCACATATGGGGAGCTTGATTCTCAATATAGAGTTATTAAAACATTTGAAAACTTTTAATAACTAGGAAGTACTTAGTGCAAAATAATTTGTTCTTTGAGAACGTTACGGTCAAAGTTTACAGTGTTCTGCAACTTCAGTTCCTATCAAATGAGATTGCCACACAGGCAGACGACAGGCTTATTCTGCAAGATGCACTTCTCCTCTTCTATCGTTTTTGGCTTGAATCTATCTATGGTATCATGCAACATATGATAGAGTCAGCACCCAGTACTGTACTATTTAGGGCTTCAGCTAGCAGCAGGCTAAATTAAATATACCTCTTTTCCTTGCAAATAATCCAGCCCCAGATACATCATTCAAGTATGAAGTAAGGCAGCCACAACATTTTCAGGGTTGATTTGGAATATCTATGAACTGGTAAGGCATATGCTGATATACGAGATTTGAAATCAGTGTCAGGAATATGATGGAGACTAGTTTGGGACTGTCTTTACATATGACTAAGAAAACCATTGCATAAGGTGTTTATGGGCAAGGTATAAATAGATAATTAGAATAAAATGTTTTTATTGACGTCGTTTTTTAATGACCTTATGTGGCACCAAAGTTGAATTTTTAAAATTCTTTTGACATTAGAATTGTATTACATCACTTTACTCATCTATTTCCTCCCTTCATTTAGTGTCACTTGCTTTATTACAAATTGACAGACTCTTTCTTTTTATTACTTACATAAATGTTTCTAAAAACATAAAAATAGCCTATACTCATATGTATTGGAAAATGTTATTCATTAAGACAGTATTCATGATGAGGTATAAAGAAAAAAAAACTCTAGAAGTGAAATAATGAACAAGCCATATGCATTTTACTTTAGTTTTAAATATTTTTGAAGTACAATAAAGAAATATAATAATAGTCATATTTTCAAATTTATTATGCAATAATTGATTCAAATTATATAATGTACCTATAAAAGTCAAATTATTGCACCAATAAGTTTTCTTAAGAAGAGCACTTGATGCATTACTGGATATAAACTTTAATATTTTACAATAAAAACTGAAAGAAAATATGGCAAAATTATAAAAAAGCTTCTATAAATATTAATGATTCTAAAACTACAGAGAAGAAAGCAGAGCCAGACACATGCTTTACATGGATACTGCATAGGATGTTAAAGATGCTTATGTAAACTATCACCTAATTATGTACTTATTTAATTGACTTTAGTTTTGGCTACATCTTACCATTTAAATTTCAAGTTTATTTTGTTCCTAACCTATATATCTATTTGTTACAGGTTGAGACATTTTGGTTTAAATAGTGAGATTTACTTGAAAACAACAAATTAGAAGAGAATTACCTTTTGTTTTTTCAAGAATATGTGTTATACATGATGGTATTATAAGCCGAGTGTGTGTGCGTGTGTGTGTGTGTGTGTGTGTGTGTGAGAGAGAGAGAGAGAGAGAGAGACAGAGAGACAGAGACAGAGACAGAGAGACAGAGAGAGGGGGGAGAGGGAGAGGAAGAGGGAGAGGGAGGGAGAGCGAGAGCAAGCGACTGAGAGAGAGAGAGAGAGAGAGAGAGAGAGAGAGAGAGAGAGAGAGAGAGAGAGAGAGGAGGGGAGGGAGAAAGTAGTATTAGAGCTTGAAATCAACATTATTAATCACAAATCTAGTTAAGCAGTGGTAAAAAGTTAAGAAAAATGACTGCATTTTGTTTGAAAATTTGTTTCAAAGCTACTTTTGATCATTAATTTTAAATAATAGTTTCTAACACTCAAAACACCTGGAGCAACATATAAAGCAGGGAAGTACAGTGTATGTATAAAACCTTCGGGATCATTATGGGATGTATTCTTCGGTGCCCATCTTAGGTACCTAAGAAATATGTAACCCCTACTACTTTAGAGAACATGTTTGGGATATTGAATATTTCCAACTTATATCCATAATACATATGATTTTCCCAAGAACCGTGTGTTACATCTAAATTCATTTTAATTATTTTATTTTTTGAGATTATAATATAATTGCATAATTTCTTATTTCTATTCTCTCCCTCCAGATACTCCCATGTGCCCTTGCTTGCTCTTTTTCATTGAATGGCAAACATCACATCTGCTCATATAATGTTACTTGTGTGTATATGATTTCAAGACTGCCCATGTTGTATCAGATAACCAATTGATGTGCTCTTTTTCACCTGGGATTTTATTTCCACTCCCCTCAGTGTCCCTTGGTTGTCTGTAATTCTTCATAGAGCATGGAGGCTTCTTGACCTGTCCATGTCAGCATGACAATTATCTTCATCATTGTTAGGTTATATGCAGACAACCATGTTGGTAAAATTTGCAGTCACTGCTTCTGACAATATTGGGGAACACAAACACACAAGTACTGTGTTTCTCATACTCTTACAGTCTGTTTTCACTTTAACAATGATTCCTGAGCCTTAGCTGCAGGAGTTATGTTCTAGATGCATTGATTAGGACTGGGGTAAGCAAGTGTGCTTGTTTGCTTTTTTTTCTTTTAATTAAAAATCAATTTTCCACGTAACATATTCTGGTTATGACTTCTCCACCCCCTATCTCCTACCAGAAATTTCCCAACTCCCCACAAATTCAACCACATCTACCTTTCCTTTATAATACAGGCAAATACAAACAATTTAAATAGGGAGGAAGGAAGGAAGGAAGGAAGGAAGGAAGGAAGGAAGGAAGGAAGGAAGGAAGAGAGGGAGGGAGGGAGGGAGGGAGGGAGGGAGGGAGGGAGGGAGGGAGGGAGGGAGGGAGGGAGGGAGGGAGGAAAGGAGGAAGGAAGGAAGGAAGGAAGGAAGGAAGGGAGGGAGGGAGGGAGGGAGGGAGGGAGGGAGGGAGGAAAGAAGGAAGGAAGGAAGGAAGGAAGGAAGGAAGGAAGGAAGGAAGGAAGGAAGGAAGGAAGGAAGGGAGAGAGAGCACAAGAAACATACGCACACACACATACACATACACACACACCATATTACACAACGAAAAGACCAGTAAGAACATTCATTGGCAATTTTCTCTGACTTGCTCACATTAAACGTATGCGTTCACTCCTCTCTAGAATGTTAATCCTTATATGAATATCTTTTCCATTTATTATTTTTCACACTAATTAATATTTTCATATCCTCAGAGTAATTATGCTTAAATTTAGGAGACCTATATTTACCTCCAAATCTTGTCTAGAATAGACGGAAAACCCATTTTCCAATCTCTAGTCTAGAAGAGATTCAAAAGCCTCAGGCACAAAACAAGCTCCATTTTGCATTGTGTTTCCAATAGAGATACTTTTACCAGTAACACCATTCAAACTAAAGGGCCAAAGTTTTGACTTAGGACAGAATACCTTTAGAAATCTAAAATGATCTACTCAATGTCATCAAAAATTAAGTAGCAGATATCACTTGTTATAGAAAAATATAAAATATGTCTGAAGACATTTCAAGAGAACCATAGAAACAAAAAGTTCCTGTAGAAGATGAAGGTAAAGTGGTTGCTCTGACTGGTTCTCTTTTTCCTGAGTCTAGATCAGAAGGTCTTATTCTTCTGAGGTTGACTGTAGGAACTGTCACACTGAAGCTGAGGACACGTGCATTTAAAAACATAAAGCTGCCCATGGGATCTTTCTTCTTCCACGTTTTCAAAATCAAATTATTTTTTCCTTCTAAAAATAATTTAATATAACAAAAGTAAGTTATCAGTCATCCCCATTACCTTCCTTCCAGTTTCTTTCTCAGGCTCCCTACCACTAGTCCTTTTCAACTTCGTGCATACTTTATTTAAAATATATACTTAGAAGAGCACTCAGTGCTGATGTATTGCATAAGAGCTGGGCTGTGTATTGAAACATGAGTGGCCTCTAAGGGCATTCACTTCCCCTAAGTAAACTGACTCCCACCCCCAGGAGCCACCACTCCCTAGTAGATCCTCAGCTAAAGGTGGAACTTCATGACACATGCCCTGTTCATGCTGGAGTTTTGTCTGCCTTAATCTTGTACAGATCTTGTGCCCAAAGTTACAGCCATTGGGTTTTGTGTTGTATATAAGCTCTATAATGGACATAGAACCCTGTGTGGATGGAGTCATGCACTAGCTTTTTCTCTTACAACCTTTGCTTCTGTTTACCTGCAGTTATCCCTGAGCCTTGACAGAAGAGAAGTTTTATAGCTATCCTATTAAAATTACACCTATTAGCTGCTGCTGCTGCTTCTTCTTCTTCTTCCTCTTCCTCTTCATCCTCCTCCTCTTCATCCTCCTCCTCTTCCTCTTCCTCCTCCTCTTCCTCCTCCTCCTCCTCCTCATCCTCCTTCTTCCTTCTTCTTTTGCATGCACGTGAGTTCTTGAATAATATAGAATGCATGTGGAGATTAGAAGATAACATCCTGGAATACATTTTCCTTCCACTGAGGATTGAAGTCAGATTGTGATTATTGTTGAATCATTATGTAAGCAAAGTAAAGAACTGTTTTAATTTTAGTAGAGGACCTCTCTGCCCTTTATACATAAAAGGATAATTGGTATTTTTATTTTAGAAATTTATAACAGATGTATGTATTTTAGCATAAATAGATATTAATGTGTTCTATATTGAAAGAAATTAGTATTCTAAATATTCTTATTATTGTCATTATTATTTTTATTATCATATTGGAGTATGGATGCACACTTTTTTCTGCCCTTCCTTTTCTATAACTTATTGATTTTCTAATATTACATCTGTTGAATAATTCACAAAGTTGACAGAAAAAACTTAAAATTAATCCCACTAGTGAATTAAGAACATGAAGTGTGCCAGGAGAGCTCGGCTAGTGTGTTGTCCTGATTCATCTTCTGAGACTTTTAGCCAAGAGATTTTCAAGTATTTTCCTCCTATTGATAGAAATGTTTCTGAACATATTGAAGAAATTATTGGATATTAGGGTTTTTGGTTCTTTTGTCTGTCTGTTTGTTTGATTTTTCCTGGAGACCATATGAGTAGTTGCAATGACAATGCAGAACAATTTTAGAATTGCCTTTCCCAAAAGAACTGCTATTTGCTTACTGTTTGTTTCTTAGTCTATTCGACATCTAATTAGACTACTATACATGAACTTTCAATTTACCTTACCTCAAACAAATGATATTCTATAAGAATCTACAAATATGGGCCTGGTTCTCTTTAATTTTTTTAAATTTCTCTTTAACTTTACTTTGATGATTAAATATCTCCCATCAACCATTTTCCCAAATTCTCATTTCCCTTCTTAAGAACAGCCTTATAATCTATACATATTTAACATATTCTCCATCTTGGGATCCTATCAATGATCAAAAAGCACTTTCGGGTCTAGAGCAAGCTACAAATAGTCTGTACTGCAAAATGACAAGGACAGAAACAAAGGGGACTCTGCCTTAAGTTTTTAACCATTGAAACAAGAAGCAACCTGCTAAGCAATAGATTTTTGCACAGAGGAGACATTGTGACCTACTGCAGAATGCCGGTCCTCTGTATATCAAGGCAAAATGGAGCCTGACTGTGTTTCTTTTCCAGGTACCTCTCTGTCACTAGTTAAGAAACAATCTATATCTTCAGTATGTTTGAAGTGCTACATAGTGGTAAGAATTTTTACTAGTGTTAGCAATTGCCTTTCAGGTAATCTGTAATCCTTAGAAAACTGCTGGAGATGGAGACTCCAGAGGCTCCTGCTAAGGAACAATGATCGATTAGTGCCATATTACAATGTGTGTTTACTTTTACCATGGCAAATTCTTCTACCATAGAGAAGCTGGGTTGTAAAAGCTATCTTGGACTGCTTGAGTCACCACACCTTTAAATACTTTATTGGTTATTCTTGCTCCATTTCACTCAAATTCATATTTCAGTCTGTTAATAGGAGTTATACTGCTGACTCAGAAACTGTCTAAAAAGGAACCGGTAAAAACAAATCTGCCACTGCAGTAATTGGTTTAAGCCTTGCTGTGATATATTGCTTAATTCCCAGAATTCTGTACTTTGAAGTGTTTTCCATCACACAGGACTAGAATATTCCAAAACCCTATTTATATGTTTAAATAGAAAATATAGAGAAATGCCCTGTGTAGTAGGTAAAGATCATACCCTGTTCATACGTACTAGTTACATAAAATTATTCAACAGATAAAAGTCATATAGCCATCAAAATATCATTAATCATATTTTTGAAATCAGAATGAACACTGCCTTATTCAATTATGAACTGAAAGATGTATGTACCCAAGCTAATCCTTGGAATATGTAAGCTCATTAACAAAACGTCTTGGGCTTCAGGAGTCATTTGTTATTGACTTTCAACTATAATGTAGTTTTCTGACAAATCACTCACTTTTGCTGTTCTGTAGGTATACAAAGACATTTTTCATAAGGCTACAGAATGAGGAGAGAATTTGCTATCAACTCCTCTTCAAGGAGTTTTTTAATGGGGAATGTTAGCTGCCAGAAAATGTAGAATAGAGGATTGTTGCCATTCTGTCTTCACTTTTAAATTCACTGAGATTTTTATGCAAAATTTTCCAAAACTACAACCATGCCCATCAGCAATAATCTAAATAAAAGCATTGTTTAAAAAAAAGACATATTATAAGCAGAGACTTTATGAAGAATTAAGATCATAATTAACTTTAGTTATTCAAACAATCTCTGAAAAGTTTTCTCAGACAGGTATCTTACATTCAGTAAAGGTCACCAGATACCTTTTGTGCTGAAAAATTCTATCCCAGGTCCAAATAATGGCCTCTGTGTGTGTCATTTTCTCATGAACATACTGAGAAACATATACATATTTCATATGTGTGTGTGTATGTGTGTGTGTGTGTGTATTCATGTATCGCAGAGGTACCTATGTATGAGGATAATTATGGAAGCAAAGGGAAAACCTTGGGTGCTTCAGGCACTGTTAGACACGGTCTTAGAAACATCATATCTTACTTGCCTAAAGCTCAATCTAGTTAGTAAGAAGGCCAACCAGAAAGCCTTAAGAGTCAATCTATAATTCCACAGTGCTGGGATTGAAACTGTTTAACATGATACCAGCTTTCCCCCTCTTATTGCCTTTAGTTTACTAAGAGGTTTGTCAAATAAGTTTTAATTGTGTTCACCTATACCATGCCCCACTCCTCTCAGATTCATTCTCATTCCGTGGCCCCTCAAATTATGCCCTTTTTGTTCAATTTATTGTGTGCGTATACTCTTGGAGATGTGGTCTTCACTTGAGCATAGTTAACTCTATAGATGGCATGCCTTTAAAGAAAACTGACTCTCCCCTCTTCCAGCAGCGTCTTAGCAAGGAGTAGGACTTTCCTCATCTCGGTTTCTCTCTGTATCTCTGTGTCTCTGTGTCTCTCTGTGTCTTTCTCTCTATGTCTCTCTTTCTCTGTGTCTCTGTCTCTGTCTCTGTCTCCGTCTCCCCCTCCCTCTCTCTCTCTTTCTGTGTGTGTGTATGTGTGTGTGTGTGTGTGTGTGTGTGTGTGTGTGTGTGTGTGTGAGTGTGTGTATGTGTTTCACCATGTGGATTGTTTCCTTGTCTTAGGCTGTACGGGTCTTATTTATGGTATCTAAACAGCTTTGAATTCACATTCACATCCCCTCTACCATGTCCAAAAGACAGTGTTTCCTTTGCTCACCCACTGATTATGGCTCCTACGTTCTTTCTGTCCTCTCTCCACAAAGAATCTCTCGATTTTGGTAGGGGGAAGTGTATATAGATTTCCTGACTAGGTTTGAATAATACACAGTCTTTTATTCTCTATACCTTGACCAGTTGTGGGTCTCTGTGTTAATTGTCATGTACTACAAAAAGAAACCTCTGTGATGAGGCTGGAGTGATGCATTAATCTATGGGTATAAGCACAAGTCATTAAGAGTCATTTTAGGGGCTGAAGAGATGGTTCTGGGATTCAGATCACTGTGTGCTCCTCTGGAGGTCCTGAGTTCAACTCTCATTACCCAAACAGCTCTCTTCGTGCACGCATACAAATCACCCGAAAACATAAAAGGCATACATAAATAAGATTTAAAAAATAGAATCAGTTTCATAGCATTTACAAGAAGAATAATGGCAATAGATTCTACTCTGGGTTTGTGATACAACTAGCAACAACAGGTTCTTAGCTCAAATAACATTGCCAAGTATAGATTTACTCTTACATATCGAGATTTAAATCCAGTAAGAGGTTGGTTATTTCATGATGTTAATACCACTGTGGGATATATTTTGCCAGACCAGTCATTAGTATAGCTTGCACCATTTACAGCTGATTAAGACTGGTGATCTTTTTCTCTTTGTGTAGTGTTTCCAGCATCTTCAGCCCTATTAAAGCTAGCCACTAGGGGGTGAAGCTTCCAAGTTAGTAGCAGCTCGGTTTCTCCATGTTCTATCATTCACCCACATGCTCATGCAGTAACAGAATGTCACCTTAAAGTTTTGTAGGGTAGCTAAGAAAATTGTTGCTTCGTCACAGGGAAATTCCACTTAAAATCTTTTTGTGTGGTAGTATTTGGTACAATTAAAATAAACCAAATTCACACATTCCCCAGGAGTTTGCTTCTCTACACATGCATCCAGAAACTAATAATATTCTTTTATCACTGTATACTTAAACACAGTAAGTTTCTGTACTATTTTTATTTTTTGATAACCTTTATGAGAATGAAAATTGTACTTTCTGACTCCTATTGTGAGTTGCACAGTGTGTCTTTATTTAGTGAGCTGGATGATGGTGCCTTGATCCACAGATGGCCACAGTACTTTTCATGGATGCCATGTCACCCACCCTCATAGGGGTGAAGGTTATTTCCTTCTGATTGCCTGCTTGTCCCCTCCTTCTCTCCTGTTGAGTCATCCAACTTCTATTTCATGTCATATATGTGTGTATAGTTACACAATGAATGCATTCTCTGGAAAGTCTATATTTGGTTCTAGAGTTCCTCCAAACTAGTTTCCATAGTGCCTTCATTAGTATATGTCCCCAGCTAATGTGTTTAGGATTCCTTTCTTGAGGATTCTCACCAGCCTGTGTTGTATTTGGTTCTTGATGAAAGACATTCCCACGTTGTTGCGTCTTGATTAATAATGATACTAACATTTTCCAAATCTGTTGGATTTCTGCATGTGTTCTTGGGTATTGAGATAACTAAATTACTTATTATCAGAAGATTTAGAGTTTTTCAGGTTTTATATATTCTAGATAATTAATTCTTTATTGTGTTTCATACAGTCTCATTATTTGGTCTGCTACCAAATTATTGGAATAGTTCACAATAATTGTATGCTCATGCATGTATATTTTATATAGTATAGCCGGTCTTCTTCTATTTACCTCATATTTCAAGTTTTAAGTTAATGTCTTTGATCCATTTTGAATCGATTGCTACATAACCCAATATATAGGGATGTAGCTTTACTCTTCAGGTTGCAGAAATCTTATATGGCAATGATTAATGAAGAAGCTTTTTATCATCTTGATTTCTGTGTGGATTTTTTTTTGTCTGTAAAAAATAGATAGCTATAATATATTGAATTTTTATAGGATCTCTGCTTTATTCCAGTGGCTAATGTACTTGCTTTTCTTGTCATATAACTCTTGATTTGCTCTTATGATTCTGTGATAATCTTTCTATTTTCCTCTCTCTCTCTCTCTCTCTCTCTCTCTCTCTCTCTCTCTCTCTCTCTCTCTCCCTCCCTCCCTCCCTCCCTCCCTCCCTCCCTCCCTCACCCTCCCTCCCTCCCTTCCTTCCTCCCTTCCTCTTTTTTTTTTAATTAACTTTAATCATTTTTACAGTCCAGTCATTATGCTCCTTCAACATGTCCAGCCTCTGACAGGTCCAGCCTCAGACAGTTCCTCATCCCATTCCTCCTCCCCTGTCTCCCAAGAAGATGTCCCAATTGTTACCCAACCCCAGCTGATGCTGCCGGTCCTCCCAACACCTTTGGTCTTAGTCTCTCGAGGATTATCTGCCTCTGATGTCAGACCAGGCAGTCCTCTGCTGTTGGTTATTACTATTTTATCCAAAATAGTTCTTAAATGTGTGAAACGATAGCACTTTGAATTACTATATTTCATAATTATGTTTGCTTGTTATTTAATTTTTAATTTAATCCATTTTAAGAATTGTGTATAGTATCATCCAGAGAACTTTACATCTACATTTTGCTAAAGAATCAAACAGTTGAACATGCCTTGGTTACTTATAGATTCTCCAAGTATTTGCTCTGAAATATCTGATTATTTTCTTCTAATTTTGCACTGGTTGACTTAATTAATCAATAATTTCAAAACTATTCCTACAATCATTTCAAAGGTCTCTAAACAAATAAAAGTTTTGGTTTATTTTTCATTTTCTCTACATACCTGCTTTTGTAATCTATATTTGTTTCTTCACTAATTAACAAATTTCAGTTTTAGAGCAGGTTAAGATTTGCAGAAAAAAATCCTGAAAAGAAAGCCAAGTTTCCATGTAGGTTTTGCAATATGCTCTTCAGACTTAGTTTCCTTAGTTACAAATTATTTATTTTAGTTCCTTGTTTTTGTTTAGTCATTTGCAAGACATCAGATGACTAGAAACATGTTTGTAGGATTTGAATTATTCTTTTTCTGTATTTCAGTCTCATGTGTTATGGTGGGAATGCAGGTATATTTTATAGCTCTAATAATGTATATATATTATATATGTATATGTATGTATATATAATATATTATAGTATATTATATACATATACATTATATATGTATATGTATTATATATATGATGTCTGAATGTCTTCTTGGATTGAAAAATGTTAATCAGTTTAAAATTGAAGTGATTACTTTGTTATGATACTTATACTAGATAAATAGTTTGCAAATATTTTCCCGGTAGGTGTCATTTATTTAAATATTAATAATGTTTTGACAAAGTAGATGTCTCTAAATTGTATGAAGTCTGAATAATGGTGTTTTAATCTTGTCACTAAAATGATAGAATAAAATTTGAGTTAGGAAGTGTCATGTTATAGCTTCAGAAAGTTTCTTACATTAATTTTTCTGCACTGGTATTAGAAGGTTTATTAATATCCAAGCAAATCACATATGGCTGTCTTTGAATGCATCCATATTTTCAAAGACAGGAATCATACATGAAGATTCAAAAGAGCGCCTCTCTACATTTTAACATAATATATTTTATTAGAGGTTTATTTTTTCCTGTTTATTATTATTATCATTGATTGGTATTGATTGTGATTGTTTAGTAGGATTTAGAATTAAAATTTCTTGTTGTAATTGAGTGTTGTAATTATAAAACAGATTTAGGAATGATTTTCTTGCAAGATACATCATTTTCTATTTTCGACAAAAGTATTTTTGTATTAACAATTTTGTACATATTTGGAATGATGGCATTTGTCCTTCAGCTAACTCCTCTTATTCTTGTCTTCTATTTAAGAATTTAAGCTATCTTAGAAACAGCCCATTCTCTTCCTTCTGTACTCTCTTTTCTTAACTGCAATTTTGCACTCAGTATTAATATGCATATTGTTATGCATGTTTGTGTGTAAGTTCTATGGATTCATTCACTTGGCTACTCTTTCCACTTTTCCTGCGTGAGTCAGCACATACAGACTTCCTCTTCTGTGAAAGGTGACTCAGGGCCTTATTTGGATTAATTTGTATATTCTTTATTCTGTTCTCTTGACTCAAATATACTTTCTAAATTGTCAAACTTCTTACACAACAGAATCTATTCTTCCTCCTTGCTGTTTTATTCATTTTTATGACCATTTTATGTAGACCCAGAAATATTTGTTGATAGCACAAAATGAAACAAACTCACTCCTACCCTTAGCATACACTAAAGATTAAGACCGATGCTTTCGGTCCTCAATTCTTCTGGTTATGAACATACCTTCCTTCACTTGTTTGATTTTTCTATCATTTCTTAAATAAGTTTTAAAGATTTTTTTCATAAATGTTTGTATATATTTCGTTACATTTTAACAAACTATTTCATTTGGGTGTTGATATAAAATTGTTAACAATAATGACAGTATGCGTATAATATCATTATAAACAATAGTAATATTATTATTATGACTGGTGGGGATGGAGATTTTAGATGGTATAGGGCTTTATAGCCCAAACAAGGCAGAGGAATGATCAGTTAGTTAACTATCATTCCATAAAAACTGGGTGTGATGACACATGTCCCTTACTCAGTCCCTTACTCAGGAGCTGGGCATATGGAGAGCTTGTCTTAGTGAAAATAGATCAATTAAAGAGAATTCATTATGTTTTCACTGCTAAAGGTAACAATCTGTATCTATTTATTTGTTTACTTATTTTTGTTTTTTCTTATTCTTTTCTTCCTTCCTTCCTCTCTTTTCTTTCTTTCTTTCTTTCTTTCTTTCTTTCTTTCTTTCTTTCTTTCTTTCTTTCTTCCTTTCTTCCTTTTTTCCTTCCTTCCTTCCTTCCTTCCTTCCTTTCTTTTGTTGTTTCATTCTTTCTCTCTTTCTTTCTTTCTTTCTTTCTTTCTTTCTTTCTTTCTTTCTTTCTTTCTTTCTTCCTTCCTTCCTTCCTTCCTTCCTTCCTTCCTTCCTTTCTTTCTTTCTTTTTTTCTTTTAAAAATATTTTTATATTTTTACAGGCCAGTCATTACCCTCCTCCTGGTTCACCCTCTTACTGTTTCCCATCCCATTCCTTCTCCCCTGTCTCCAAAAGGATCTCCCCACCAGACCTCCCCACTCCCTGGGGCCTCATGCCTCTGGAGGGTTTGGCAAGTAAGTCTTCTCCCACTGAAGCCAGACCAGGCAGTCCTCTGCTCTACATGTGTCATGGGCCTCAGACCAGCTCTTGTATGCTCCATGTCCGAGATCTCAGGACACAGGGTTAGTTGAGACTGCCGGTCTTCCTAAGGGGTTGTCTCCTCCTCAACTTCTTCCAGACTTTCCCAAATTCAACCACAGGGGTCCCCAGCTTCTGTCCTTTGGTTGGGTGTAAGTATCTGCATCTGATTCTTTCAGCTGCTTGTTGGGTCTCTCAGAGGACAGCTATACTAGGCTCCTGTCTGGAAGCTCACCACAGCATCATTAACAGTGTCAGGCCTTGGAACCTCCCCTTGAGATGGATCCCTAGTTGGGCTAGGTCACTGGACCACCTTTCCCTCCATCTCTTTTTTCATTTTTTGTTTCTGCAGTCCCCTTCTGTGTATTATTTTTATGCTAACCTTAGATTATACAGTCTTCACTTCCTACGTGAAGGAATTAGCTTGTGATTTTGATATAATGAAAAATCTGGAGTATATTCTGTGGAAATGTTCCATGCTGTTGACACAGAAACATGTCTTCCTTTTTGTCTTCCTTTTCAATGAGTATACTATCAACTTTCACTGATATGTTTTATTGTATAGCAAGGACTTCTAATGATACATTCCACAGCAGTATTATCATTGCTGTGTTTCTGATCCTAGACATTATTTTTAAACTCATTTGAAAAAGCCAACTTTTGTGATTTATAGACAGTACCTGTTTATTTTGGGTTTTTGAGAGTCATTTGTCATCATCCAGTGATGGAAGTTTTTAAAGTTTTTTCGAGTATATACTTTTTTTATTAGGTATTTATTTCATTTACATTCCCAATGCTATCCCAAAAGTCCCCCACACGCTTCCCCATTCCCCCCTCCCACTACACTACCCACCCACTCCTACTTTTTGGCCCTGGCGTTCCCCTGTACTGGGGCATATAAAGTTTGCAAGTCCAATGGGCCTCTCTTTCCACTGATGGCCGACTAGGCCATCTTCTGATACATATACAGCTAGAGACATGAGCTCTGGGGAAACTGGATAGTTCATATTGATGTTCTGCCTATAGGGTTGCAGATCCCTTTTATACTTGTATCTTTTTAAAGTCTTCACATGGGAACTTCATTAATTTATTGATAGTCTTACATCACTGATATAAATAATACTTGCTGGTAATTTACTCCATGAATTCAGGTTTTACTGATGTACTAATATTCTTTTGAATATTTTTGCTTATGTGTCTGTAAGAAACAGATATTGTATTACTTTATAATTGTCTTCTTCTTCTAATCCCTTTCTCATCTGACTCACCTGGTTTGTTATGGGAGCTAATTACTACTTCATGGAATGAGAACTTATGATGTCTTTCTCTTTGTCATATTCTGGAGCAAATATATACATAGCATTGCGTATATACAAATACACATTATATTGCATATCAGAATTCAAGGTATTGCAAATGACACAATGTCCTGTCATGACTTGATTAATGGTTTGTTTGAATTGCTGTAGTTTTAGATTCTACTTTTTAATGTATAATGTACTTTTTATTCATACACAAAATACTAACTCATAAGGGGTGCTATTTTCTGAAATTGGAACTGAATAATGCTAATGGCTAGTTCAGAGAAGAGTACATTTTGGTTTTGTTATGATTTCACCATCTTGAAGAAGCTAGATTTAAATAAAAAGGGAATGGCCTCTTGTTCCAAGGACACTGCCTATGGGTTAAAATCTTATAGGACTGAAGACAGTTGTTTTGGCAGGTAAAATATACGTTAGGATGATGAAAAATTCCATGAGACCTTTGAATTTCAGGATGATAATCCACTTTTATATTCCCTTTACTGAGTAATGGATTTATTGGTCAGGAGTATCTGTAGTTGAGTAAAATTTATATGGTTTGTTCAATAGGAAAAGTTTTGGCCTAATTTTCAATATAAGGAAGAAAAGTCTGTATCAAAAAGACTCATTCATTAAATGTTCCTTTCCAATAGTGAAGCACTGATAGCTCACTGGCATATTAGTTCCCACTGGTGGCAGCTAGAGATTCAGCAGCTATTCCAGCAAAGGTGGTCTTGGTGCACCAACACCTGTGTGCTGAACACAGGCAAAACCTCTTCATCTGGGGCCATGTCAACTTTCTTCATGAGCTTATTGATCAATGACTTAGGTGCTGATTGTATTGGCTTATTTTCCATGATGCAGCTTAGGGGAGGAAGGAATAATCTTGGTTTATGACTTAAATTGACAAGCCCATCATGTTGGTCAAGGTATGGTGGCAGGAGTGTGAATCACTTCTGACCACATTGTGCTTGCAGTCAGGAGTCATGAAAGGTAATGGAGGTTGCCCCAATTTATCCATATTCAAGGCCCACCTAGTAGTGAATCATTTCTCCTGCAATGTTCAATGTCCTCAAGGTAACACTCTGCTAGCAAAACAGATGGAGAATCTAGTGTTTCAATGCATAAATCTATTGGAGGCATTCATAGATAAACAATAGCACTGTTGAAATTAAATCACATCAAGATTATGACTCATCCTAACCACTTACCTCTTAGGTTTCGAAGATGCTACTGTGATTATTCGATATACCTGTGTATTACTGCAGATATAATTGTTTAGTCGGAAGATTCCCTTTGGTAGTAGAAAAGTGGGGTGTGACAGGAGAGGTTTACCAATGAGTATTAAGCTATAGTTAAATGAGAGCAGAAAATAAATTGTGTGAGTGCTGAATAGAATAAATCTGGCTATATTTCAACATATGAGAGAAGATTTTTGAGAACATTCATTATGAAAAAACAAAATTGTTTGAGCACATAAGATGCATCTTGCTAATATTTAAATCTCATACATGTTTGTATAAACCATTGCAGGTTGTTTTATTGATATTGAAATTCAGAATTTTGTGGATAGCTGTTCACATGTTGAAAAATAAGAAAGAACTAAAATTGCATATTTATAAAATAATTCTAACATGGTATTTAACTGTTATGTCATTGAAATGTCTATTCTAGGGACTCAAGAATGTTCTTTAGCACAAAAATCTACTGCTTCAGTTTACAATACTAAGGTTACACACACACACACACACACACACATTAACTTTGTTTTAATGCACACATAGAGATTTGCATACACACAATTACAGTATATAAATATATAAGTATATGTTCAGATTTAATATTTGTAGCAGGACTCTTTACCTAAGAAAAAATAAAAATGCTATATTATAGCTATGTAAAAAATTAAGTAAAATTTGTCTTTTATATAATTAACCTTATGAATATTTTCTTTTTCTTTGCCCTTAATTTTTTTCTAATTTTTAATGCTCAATATACTAATATTGCAAGATGTATCATGAAATGATTAAACTAATAATGTAGTATTATAAGTCCAAGGACAGTCTAACTATTGTTCCAGATTCTAGATATTTTTCAAAGTGGAAAATGTGACAAAATATAAACCTTAAAATAGACATATGAAAATGAATCTAAATAAAATATAGAATCATACCAAGATGGTTACAATAATTATACTATGAATTTTCTGCATATTTAAATATATCAAATTACAAAAATATACTTATTTTTGAGAGTATTATAATTGTATAATTGTTTTAAATGCTGTTGGTATCATGGGGAAGAATAGATAAATAGAAAGGTTTTTTTATTGCATGTTTGTGTATTTAATGCTTTTGTTAAGCTTACTGCCTTGTTTTAAACTTCTCTTGTTTATTGTAGGTGCTAATGAATAATTTATGTATGACAGTCATTGGATAGATTTCTTTGAAATGATACAATGTTCTTTCCCCCAAAACATGACTCCAACAGCCTTGTTTCAAGTCTCAGTGCAAAACTGTTTGACAATGTAGAAACATTTCAGATTTCTCATATTTATTTTTTGTACGAAAACATCTTATTTGTCTTATATATGGTTGCTCATTTCTTTATGCCTACATTACAAGAAATTAGTACAACTAATTCATCTTTTGGAAACTTTTTTTGCATTTATTTATTTGTTTGTTTACTTGTTGGTACATGTGTTCACGAGCACATATTTGACGATCAGAGAACATTATGCAGGAAAGAATCTGTCCTTTTTCTTCCTGAAATGTTAAAAATTCAGGTTCCTTAAAATAGAAGAAAAATAAAACTGAAGTGATTACTAATAATGTATGTAATACAACAGCTGATATGAGGCCCCAGAACACATACAGCAGAGGACTGGCGGGTCTGGACTCAGTCAGAGAAAATGCACCTTACCCTAAAGAGAGCTGGGGCTCCAAAGAGGTGGGGTGGGGGCATCTTTTTGGAGATGGGTGGAGGAGGTATGGGATGTGGAACACTGGGAAGGTGGACCAAGAGGGGGATAAAATCTGGACTGTAAAAAAGGATTTAAGAGTAAATAAAAAAAGTATTTTTAAGAGATATATTTAAAAATACTATGTATATTACTGTACTAAAATATTTAGTTGATAATTTATGTCTAAGTCTAAAAATATAAAGCATACTTATCAAAATGTGATAGTACAATAAAATCAGAAAACTAAACTTTTTAGCTAATTATGAAATATTTACCAAATTAACAAAATTTGATGCATATTATTCTTTATCTATTTGTCTAATCTTTTTTGTAGTATTTCCTTTTACTAAGCTATTGTTTAAAGTTAATTTGTAGTGGTTATATGAATAAAATACTTGCTATCAGTATTTTTGAAAAGATCATCATTAAAATATTTTTCAAATATGATTATTTCTGAAATTTTATATAAACTTAGAATTAGTTTTATTTCATAACTTTATTTTACTTATAATCACTAACAGATGAATTTTCTGCATATACTTGAGAAATATTCTGTTAAAAATATAGAGTAGCAGGACTTTTGTAAACATATTTTAGGTGACCAGAAATATGTGTCAATCTTTCCATAAGACACCATAGCATTAGTTTGGCACAGTGAAAAGTTCCTGTACTATAATGGTAATAGTATTGTGTTAACAATTACCATGCCTGTATATCTATTCTAAACTTACTGAATGAGAGGAAGTGTCCTGAGGGAGAAAACAGGGAAAGTGGAGAGGATACACACTTAGGAAGTGGACAACTCAGAAAAGATGGGAGATATTAAAAAATGAAAGAAATGTGCAAAGATTATATATCATTGCATATAAATTGGATAGAAGTCCTCATGGAAAGTAAACAGCTTGGTATACATGCTTAAGGAATGTTAAAAGTAACAAAGTTAAAATTTACAACTGAAGGGCAGATTATCAGTGTTGTACGTGGAAAAAATTAAACCATCAAATAATACTTTTAGGACTACAGAATACAGATTTCTCATAATGTTATCAAATTTAGTTGAAAGAAGTTATATCAATAAACAAATTAAAAAGGAAAATTATGCACCCATCCATCTGAACACATATCCATGGTTTATTGTGCTTTATTACTTACCTTAAACACTTTACCTTTCTGGAAATTTCCCACATGACTGTTTTCATGTTGAAGAAAAATAATCTTGTTTAGTCTCCAAAAATATCTGTGGTGGGACAAGCGTGGTCCCTGCAAGGTAACATGTGATAAAGAAAAATGTCTAGTTGTAGCCCAACACTTTGACATTATAAGTACTTCAGAAAAGAAAGCAACTATTATTTGTGGCAACTATTTCTGATGTAGTTTAAAGGAGCAGAGAGAAAAATGAAAAAAAATTGCTTATTTTGATTAGAAAGAATTCAAATGGAAAACACAAAGAAACTGAGACAATGGTGTCAGGCAGGGTAGAATAGGATTTGCGAGGTCTATTCTGGAAATCATGGGAGGAAGAAGCCAGTTCAGACTCGCATTTAATTTGAAATGTGTGCTTCTAACAAGTTTGAAATAAATGACATGTATAGTCTCATTCTCATTAGTACCAGTCTTATTCTATATAGTGTATCACAGAAGACCACACTGCCTAACTGAAGACTGTATCCTTGGATCAACATCACACTCTCTCATCCATTCTCCTCTATGCTTCTCACGAAAGAAGACTAAATTGTGAGAGTGCTGTTTATAAAATATTTTGTTTCTTCATTCCATATTATAAGTTCATTAAAACATGATATTGTAACAGTATGCAAAGGTACATTTTATTTACGTCTAAAAAAAGTATCAACGGGCAGTGGTGGTGCACGCATTTAATCCCAGCACTCGGGACACAGATGCAGGCGGATTTCTGAGTTCGAGGCCAACCTGGTCTACAAAGTGAGTCCCAGGACAGCCAGGGCTATACAAAGAAAACCTGTCTCGAAAAAACAAACAAACAAACAAACAAACAAAAAACAAAAACAAAAATAAAAATGTACCGACAACTTCTGAGTATACTTTTATTATTATCCAAATAAAGATTTCATTCAACTCAAAATGGCTGATCATACATAGCCTTTGTTAACGTTCTTATGCGTTGATTTTCTATATGTGATAATTATTGTTTATAATTCATCATCATTATTGTGGTATTTGTGATTCCTGCTAGGGTCATTTAAGCATTGGTTTAAAAGTGAATTACAACCCACTTATATGACTTTTTCTGATGTTAACTTTATAGAATAGATATTAATTAGAACTAATTACATTTTCCTTAATATAGTACATTTGTTTTAAATCACTTGAAATGTAAAGTGTTTATAAAGTTCGTGTCTCACAATCGGCACATGGTAATAGAAAAAGTAGTTTCTTAACGTCATATTGAAAATGGCTTAACTTTTAAAACTCTTCCTTTGTCTGGTTGGTTTCCATTTATAGAGGCAAGATTTTCAAAGTCTTATTAAGGATTGGAAGAACACTAGTTAAAATAGCATCCAAACGCTGACACCATTGCATACACTAGCAAGATTTTATCGAAAGGACCCAGATGTAGCTGTCTCTTGTGAGACTATGCCGGGGCCTAGCAAACACAGAAGTGGATGCTCACAGTCAGCTAATGGATGGATCATAGGGCTCCCAATGGAGGAGCTAGAGAAAGTAGCCAAGGAGCTAAAGGGGTCTGCAACCCTATAGGTGGAACAACATTATGAACTAACCAGTACCCTGGAGCTCTTGACTCTAGCTGCATATATATCAAAAGATGGCCTAGTCGGCCATCACTGGAAAGAGAGGCCCATTGGATTTGCAAACTTTATATGCGCCAGTACATGGGAACACCAGGGCCAAAAAGGGGGAGTGGTTGGGCAGGGGAGTGGGGGTGGGTGGATATGGGGGACTTTTGGTATAGCATTGGAAATGTAAATGAGCTAAATACCTAATAAAAATGGAAAAAAAAAAGAATTAATTCTACAGTAATCATTATAATGAATTATAATGCCTTATTATATCTTTGAGTTTAATTATTTAAATGAAATTAAGATTGATATTTCACATGCAGAATGAAGATGAATTTATTTTTCTCCATTGTACTACAATAGCGGTTTAAATTTTGGTAGTATTCTAATCAAAAGTATGCTTTAACCACTATGTTTTGAAACAACTCAAGTATCAATTATTCTAAGTCCATTATCTCATGGTGACTGACTATACTTGTTTAATATTTCAAGACTACCAAAATCTTAAATACTCAGTTCCACTTGATCTGAGATATTTGTTCAGATCATTATTGACATGGTATGATGGGGAGAAGAAATTAGTACATATTAAATTCTTTTCAGTAGAATAACCACCCATGTATTTACAGAATTATTCTTTTCTACCTCTTTGAAGCTTCACACTGACCAAGATAAAGGAGATGGAAATTTAAAATACATTTTGACAGGAGATGGAGCTGGCAATCTGTTTGTTATAGATGAAAATACAGGAGATATTCACGCTGCAAAGAGACTAGACAGAGAAGAAAAATCTCTGTACATTCTTCGTGCCAAGGCTATAGACAGAAAGACCGGACGACAAGTGGAGCCAGAATCTGAGTTTATCATTAAAATCCATGATATTAATGACAATGAACCAAAATTCACGAAAGACCTGTACACAGCCAGTGTTCCTGAAATGTCTGGAGTTGGTAGGTATCTACTAACCCGTGTGCTTAACATAATTGCTCTTATATTTTTACTAAAAATTTTGCAGCCATGTGATTCCATATGCCCTCTCAGAATCAGAGCTGTATCTAGAAATTCTTATTTTTGTCAAATATCTCCTTTCCAAATAATTTCAATTATTATTGTAGCAATCTCTTATTTTAATTATAATTAATGAGAGAAGTTGTTTGATTCCAATGGCAGCAACACCTGCTCTGTCATTCAGAATAAATGTCCTATAGAATGTGTTGCCACCTTGCCAGGAAGGAAGTAGGTCAGCAGCTCTTCTCACATTAAACTCAAAAAGGAAACTGCTCTATTTGACAAACTGCTTCTACATAACTGGCTTATTTAATCATCGAAATAATTTTATTTTGTAAGTATGAAAAATAGAACTTCACAGCCCATCCTGTCAATTAGGAATTCAGAAGAATTTAACAACTGAATGAAGATCAGATAACTTATGGCATCACGCTAGGGTTTACAGTTGTTTTCTCTATATTTCTATATTTTTCTCTATTGGTCTTCGGCTTTCCATGCAAACTGAAAACAGTAATTTCTCACAGTTCTGAGATTCTCACAATTTCAAGCACCATTCCTTAATATACAAAATTGTTACTTGTATGCATGTTAATATGATTAATTTTATCAATGAGTAATGATAATATTCTATAATAGAAATATTGTTTTAAAATATTAATGAAGTATTATTGATTAAAATATCCATCAAGATATTTATTTTCTATATTTATCATTACTTACTTGAATATTTGTTCTAAATAATATAATAATGCATGTTTGACAGAAGAAATTCTTCTTAGAAAAACTAAATCTTTATACATTTTCACTGACAGTGTGGCATAAATATTTTTTAATAGTATAGTCTGTTTACAGTCAGGCACAAATAATTTGAGAAGAAGTTATTATTTCATGTAAGCCCACCTATTTGGTGGAAATGAGGTTCTATTAATTCTTCAAGTTTTCATTCTTATAATGTAAAATGGGTTTATCAAAAAAGACAGGAGGCTTTTGAGATCATAAAGATCTTGTGTAATGTAGCATAGATGGGATTTCTTCAACGTTGGTCTAACAACTTTACACTATTATAATTTTATGGATTGATCCATATTTCCCAGGCACTAAATTATCTTAGATTCATATTATGGAATTTATATACTTTTGTTTGAGAAGAAAAAATATATAAAGTTATATTCTCTGGATAAATGATTATCAATTTTGAATTGAACAGAATTATGGTTATATGCTTTAAGTTTTAAAAATATTATTTTAATATGCTAATTTGCAAATTAATTTGACCTTATTTATATTTTCATAGATTTTTCCATACTAGGAAATTTAATGAACATGATTAAGATGGCAGAAATATTTGATAATTAGAAAATTAATCAGAAATATTCATACAGTCAGGTACTTTAAACTTTCACACCATTACTAGATAGTTTTAAATATTTATTTTATTTATTTAATATTATAATATGATTACATTATTTTCTATTTGCTGGTTTTTTTTTCAAAACATTCCCATATACCTTCCTTGCCCTTTTTCACCTTCATTAATTATATTTACAGACACACACATACACACATACATACACACATAGAAACACACAGACACACACAGACCAGCATATACACAGACACAAACAAAGACACACAGACTCCGTCACAGACACAGACACACACACACACACACATACACACACACACACACTGAACTGAATGCTTTAGTACCAATTGTTCAGTCTACTTTTCTTACAACAGAATGGAGGTTGGGAAGATGGCTCAGATATACAGACTATCTGGTCTGTATTTGATTCCCAAAATGCACATGGTGGCTTGTCACTGTCTATAACTCCAGTCCCAGGCCATTTCATGGCCTCCTCTGCTCTCCAGAGAAACCAGGCAAGGGCACATGTGGTCACAGACAAACATTCAGGCAAAGCACCCATATGAATAAAAAATAAAAATTAAGAAAAATGAGGATTTTTCTGTATCAAGTATATTGATCTTTATGACAAATCATTTGCCCTTTTTGATTTTATTGAAAAGAGATTTTCCCATACAATATATGCTGATATATCTTACAGTATACTGCTCTCTCTACTCTTTCTGATAAATATTCTTTAATAGTTAATGTACTACTATCCCATCATTCCATTACATTCTTATCACATATCCGCTCAATGCAGGTGCCTTCTTTCTCATATTAAATATAAGCATTTATTTTATCATTATTTATTTAATATAAAACAATTTAAAGGCAAATAAATACCTTTAAATGTTATTTTAAAAACCTTCAATGATTCAATTCTTAATATTTGTCAAATATTAAGTTTCTATATTTGTATTAATTCTCCTTCAGGCTACTTGCTATTTTGTTATATTTGGGGTTGATAAACATGTCTTTTGCAATTCATAAATATGATCTGACCTGTATTCAGAAAGAACTTATCAGTTCCTACACACAGCATAAAATTGCAAGCTAGCATTCTAATTCTTTCCTGTGCCAATTGAGACTCTTTGAAAAAGGCTCACTGTCCATGGAATCAAGAAGACAAACCTAACTAAGCAGTCTGTTGGGAAAATCACAGAGAACTGTTGACCTTTAGTCAGACTAGCTAGTTCTAATTTTCGTCTTGTCACTTACTGGATCTCCGATATGTGGCCTAAAGGCATATGTCCTGCATGGGCCGTGAGGATTAAGTTTTAATACAAATGAATTCCTGCCAATCTGCTAAGCCTACTCCAATCATCCTATGAAAAGCTTATGGCATTGGGCTGTAAAAAGTGCTTGGTTTCATGCTGTGGTATCAAATAGCATGCCACAATTTCATGTCTTAAGATAATTTATACTTCTAAGGAAAACCAAAACTTAACTCTAACATATAATGAATAATTTCTCCAATTCTTTCTTTTTAAATTTTATTAGATATTTTCTTTATTTACATTTTAAATGGTATCCCGAAAGTTCCCTATTCCCTCCCCCCTCCCTGCTTCCCTACCCACACACTCCCACTTCTTGGCCCTGGTGTTCCCCTGTACTGGAGCATATAAAGTTTGTAAGACCTAGGGGCCTCTCTTCTCAATGATGGCCGACTAGGCCATCTTCTGCTACATATGCAGGTAGAGAAACGAGCTCTGGGGATACTGGTTAGCTCATATTGTTGTTCCACCTACAGGGTTGCAGACCCCTTCAGCTCCTAAGATCCAGATACCTCTCCTGGGAATATACCCAGAAGATGTTCCAACTGGTAATAAGGACACATGCTCCACCATGTTCATAGCATCCTTATTTATAATAGCCAGAAGCTTGAAAGAACCCAGGTGTCCCTCAACAGAGGAATGGATACAGAAAATGTGGTACATTTACACAATGGAGTACTACTCAGCTATTAAAAACAATGAATTTATGAAATTATTGGGCAAATGTATGGATCTGGAGGTTATCAACCTTAGTGAAGTAACCCAATCACAAAAGAAGTCACTAGATATGCACTCACTGATAAGTGGATATTAGCCCAGAAACTCAAAATACCCAAGATACAATTTGCAAAATAAAAGAAAATCAAGAAGGAAGACCAACATGTGGATACTTCATTCCTCCTTAGAATAGGGAACAAAATACCCATGGAAAGAGTTACAGAGACAAAGTTTGGAGCTAAGATGAAAGGATGGACCATCCAGAGACTACCCTACCCAGGAATCCATCCCATAATCAGCCACCAAACCCAGACAGTATTGCATATGACAGCAAGATTTTGCTGAAGGGACCCTGAGATAGCTGTCTCCTGTGAAGCTATGCCAGTGTCTGGCAAATACAGAAGTGGATGCTAGTAGAAGTCATCTATAGGATCGAACACAGGGCCCCCAATGGAGGAGCTAGAGAAAATTTCTCCAATTCTAATTAAAAGACTTGTGTTGTTGTTGTAGTTGTTGTGGTTGTTTCCACTATGTGTTTGAAACCATGCTCTTTTCTTGTATCCCTATTCCACAAACGCTTAGGAAGGTGAGAATTAGTCTCATGGATTCTCCAGGTAATAAATGTTGAGAAGCACAGCAGAGAACAGGTGAGCTTTCCAGGCTCAAGGGGGTTGCACAGGCTTGTGTCCTTGTCATCCCTTTATTGACACATTTAACCAAATCTAAATAAGCATGGTTTGTTTCCTATGGCGCCCCTGAGGAAGGCCAAAGGAAATACGCAAATAATCTCACAAAACATTGAAAAGTGTCAAAGTAGGATAAGATTTATAAATGATTTGAATTACTTTCATTTTAGTAGGAAATAAAATTTGAAATAGAAGAAATATGAAAATAAGTTAACTTTTGAGAAAGCTCAATATTTTATTACTTTTTATGCATTTACAAGTGACAGTCAATGCCGGACTCTGAGGACACAGAAAAGTTACAGTTCAATTCCTCTTTCTTCTGTCCTGGTGTGTGTTTTAACTCTGATGTTTGAAACAGGCTTTCTAACCTGCTAAGACTTTATTTCTCAATGTTACTTTTTTGTTTGTTTGCTTCATCTTAAGACCTTTTTGTTTTGTTGTATTTAAAATCCTACTTCAGTAAGGAAATAAATAACACATTTCAAAATTGTGAATTTGTCTTTTCTCATGTAGCAATGCATGTGTTAATTGGACACTTGTTTTCAGTGAGGGCTTATTACAGTTTTAATTCATTAAATTCGATCAGTCTCTGTAGTAAAATATATTATAGATTTCCATCCATTCCATAGTGAAGAGTAAATCCAGGACTCCTTTTTATTTAAGAAAATGAGTGAGAAAATAGCTTTTAAAATAGATAATCTTTAGAAGAACTGACGTGCCTCTGCTTGTGGTGGGGACTGGATACAGGTACGTCTGTTATACAAGTAACTGCCACCGATGCAGATGATGCTAACTATGGGAACAGTGCTAAAGTGGTCTACAGCATTCTGCAAGGGCAGCCATACTTTTCAGTGGACCCGGAATCAGGTAAATACATGTATGCCTTCCTCAGTCTATTTCATCTTATATAATATACCCTGCCACACATTTGTTTAGGTTGTTTTCTGTTTTCAAACCTATCCAATCATTTGTACACAGCTGCTTCCTTTCTATATTTACTGTATGAAAATGAAATCAAACATCCTTACTTTAATACAACCTATTTGAGCTTAACTATTATAACTCTTATTTACTGGGGCTAAATTTAATAGATTACAAAATTTCAAAGGTATTAATACAATTTTCAGAATAAGAAAATACTCTAAACTTAAAGAGCATAAAAAAGTATGAAAATTAAGAAAAGTCGGCCAATCAAAATAGAAAATGCACAGATATTTTCTGTTTTGTCAAGTTAAATTTATTGTGGATATTCTCATTTTCTTCATCTATCCTCTCTATAATATATTTTACAAAGTATACCTTGATGTCAAATGTAAATTCTTTTTTATTTTTTTCATTTTTAAAGGCATAATAAAGACTGCATTGCCAGACATGAGCAGAGAAAACAAAGAGCAGTACCAAGTTGTTATTCAGGCTAAGGACATGGGTGGCCAGATGGGAGGCCTCTCTGGCACCACCACAGTGAACATCACCCTAACAGATGTCAACAACAACCCTCCTCGGTTCCCACAGAGTAAGTAGTCTGTCCTGACACTGTAATGGGATATTCTCAAACCCACCGACCAGAACTACCATAGATTGTAATGTCCCCACATCTAGTCCCTTTGCGGAGAGCAAATCATGGCACATGTTTTAAAAAGAAACAGTTAAAATTCCATATAAGTCATAACTTATGATAAACATCACCAAATAGGGATGGAGGAAAACAAGACAACAAAGTTCTTTTGCAATTTAATCTTTTCTAGCTGTTCATGAGCAAGAACACTTTGCAAAGTGTCTTCACAGTCAGGATTGCTGTCCCAGCCTTCTAACCACGCTGGGTAGGAATGTGGGCGCAAAAGTCTGCCTGTTTATATTCAAAGTCTACACTGTTCACAACTCTTAGCTAATTTATAAACAACATCATAAGCCTTTATTTAATGGATTTTAAAACACAGATTGGGTGTTTATCATCTCTGAAAACAGGATCTATATTTAAAGCAATGTATGTGGGTTAAATTGGCAGCATTTTACTATCCTTTTGGTTTACTTTAACAGTCATGAAAACTTGATGATGATAATCTTATTAGTCTTGAAGTCACCTAGTATGTAACAACATGTTAAATTTTAGTGTTATTTAATTTACTGAAAATTGAAGATCAGTACATTTCTTCTAGTTGTCATCTAAACTTTCCATTTGGATTCTCAAAAATATAAACTAAGTGTATAACTTGATGAATTATCACACTGCTGTTCAGTTATCCATACTAACTGAAGATCTGTGTTCAATATAATAGTAATTAAATGCTGAGGGCTGGTCAGTGAACTAAATTGACTACAGATATAATGACATGCATTCCTCTAAAAAAATCTGAATTAATATCACAATTTTCCTGTTTCACTGTCCAAGGCTTCATAATAAAGTTTGGGAAATTCCACAGTAAATTTAAAACCTGCCATTTCTAACCACAGAAATCACTGGGAAAAGATTAGACTTTGAAGTCAAAGACACTGTGTTTTGTATTATCTTTTTTAACAACTCAGCAAGATAATTTTCTTTGGCCTATCTACTGAAAATAATTTACCTGAGTTGCTTCTTTATAAGGTCTAAATAGGCCACTACAGGAAACCTTTGGGTTTATGATATGCCCAGTACCCACTTTTAAGTATATTTCTTTAATTATTTTCAATTTTCATATTTACACATTTATAGAGAACTTGTAAATGAGATGCTTGTCAAAACAGAAGAACAAACTGTGATGTATGTCCTGATTTGTATTAAACATGGAAAATATGCTACTCAAAGACATTAAAGTTAAAATATTTGAGCAGAAACAACTCTAATAAAGACATTACTGCTTGAAAATTACTTTTCTAGAACTTAGAATAAAAGAATGAAGGTATAATATTTCAAATAATGGAAACTTCATTAATAGAAAAATCTCACTGTAACTATTATTTAAGTGTGGATAAAATGTGTGATTAAAATATCAAAAATCATAATCAAGTAACAAGCAATTGGTTATTATGGTTGGTATACCTGATGGTTTGCATTCCTATCCCAGGCTTTTGTGTGCTCCTTAAATAACATGAGACGTTCTCTAATCTTTCTGGAACTTAAATTTCTCATATACAAACAGAAAATTTATCTTTTATGCATTATTCTTCCACTCCACCAATCTATACCTTTGGCAGCATACAATTCAATATGATGAAAATGTCTCTCAATTTAGATCACTTTACTTAGAGGGAAATAGAAAACTTGTGTCATCCTAAGTTGAAAGTGAAGGAAGCTATGGTTTACCTTGCAGGCACTTATCAGTTTAATTCTCTGGAGTCGGCACCTCTTGGAACTCATCTTGGAAGGATAAAAGCCAATGACCCAGACATGGGGGAGAACGCCGAGCTGGAATATAGCATTGCAGAAGGAGAAGGATCAGACATGTTTGATGTGATCACTGACAAAGATACACAGGAAGGGATCATAACTGTCAAACAGGTCTCTTTTGCCTGTCTTTCTATTTTCTCTAAGTGCTCTTTAGTTTATTCTTGCTTTTCAGTACAGAGAAAAACAACTCTGGATCTACTTTTTATCATCCTCTATTTGCTATCCATCAACCACAGAAAGTAGGAAAACTGATTTCTCTTCAAATAAGTGATACATTGTTCCTGAGAGATATGCTGCTCCTCATGCTCAAACGGCTGTGCATGCAGTAGACAAGAATCACACTCATAGTAAACACAAGGGTGCTTGCTGTGTATTTCTCCAATGCATGATCAATAAACACTGATCAATCACAGATATGCCATGATTTTCTCAAACCTTTTGTTGTAAGTGTGATTGTCTATATAAAATAAATGAAAAAAAAAAGATGAAGAACTAAGAGCTAGAATTGACCTTGATACCTCATACCTGGGGATTAGCAGACAAAGTATCAGAGGATGCTCTGTAAGATGCTCTTGTTTGTATATATCTTCCTAATTTTTAGTTGAATATTTGAGAATGATCTGCAACAAGATGAAGACCGATACAATTAGCACTCATTATTTTCATGTTTCCCTACTTTATTTCTTTCTTAATAAATACTCATGTTGATAAAATATAAAATTTATTCTAGATACATGTTTAGTCACTCTTCTTATTTTAATAATATTTAGCTTAAATAATGCTACAATTTAATCAGTATTGATTTAGATAATACTTCATTTAACTGTGCCTAGAAAAATTGAAGTGAATTACCAAATGGATGTCAGTTTATTTTGCATTCCAGGAGAGTTATCTTGTATAAGTGAATGCACCAGGTCATTGTTCAAAATGATTAAGCCATAATTAGCATAGTTACTTAGCGCTACTTGATATTAAATTTTAAAATGTTTTTAAAAATTCATATTGTCAACGATTGCTATCTTCAGATATATCCTAACATTTCTTACTTTCTTTAAACTCAGAATTTAGATTTTGAAAAGAAAATGTTGTACACTTTAAGAGTGGATGCAAGTAATACCCACCCTGATCCTCGATTCTTACACCTTGGACCTTTCAAAGACTCAGCCATGGTTAAGATATCTGTGGAAGATGTAGATGAGCCCCCTGTGTTCAGTAAGCTCTCTTACTTGATGGAAGTTGATGAAGATGTGAAGGAGGGGAGCATCATCGGACAAGTCACAGCATATGACCCAGATGCCATGAACAACATAATAAAGTAAGAACCTGAAAAGCATCTATCTATTTGTGTAAACATTCAATCAATTTTAATACTTATGTAAAATTTGAGTCATATTATTATGCACTGTGAGTCACAGCAATAAATACATCCTAAAGATCCATCTAGAGATCACCTCTGCTCTCTTCTGATTGCTCCAAAAATTAGACACTGTGTGAGTCTGAGAACCACATAAGGTAGATGATATTATGACACTTCATCAAAAGTAATAATACTAAAACACTGGGCATTTAGGCAATTCATGGCAGAAAAACTAGTATCTAAAAATATAGACAGGATGTCAATTTTAGACTCAGTCACAGGTTCTAATCTCCGAATTGTTAATGTTAATTGCCTCTATGCCTTATAGTATAAATTTAAATTTTTGGTAAATACATTTATAAACACAAGAGATTATGTAAATAGCTAAATATCTGATGATTTATACTAAGATATGTACAATAAATATCTGGAAATAAATATCTGGAACAGAAGCTTTGTACTAACTTCTTTATAAATATTTATAGAAAAAAACTCTGTTAAAGTAGACAATAAAATACTGCATAACAAAATGTTAAAGTATTATCAATTAGTAAGGCATAATATTTTCCAAACTTGATCAGTTGATTCTCCATTTAAGAAAGCAGTGTTTCTGAAACTTAAATATTTTTATAAACATCGATTAAGAAATATACAAATTGATTTGTCTCTGTCTTTATGAGTTCATATGTGCCTTGCTTAGTTAGTTCTGAGGGTCTTGCTCTCTTGACCTCCCTTTTCTCTCTCTCCCTTCTGAGTGTTTCAACTTTTTTAAGGATTAGAAATATTTAAAAATTAGTGTTATTTATTCCATTACTTCATGATAATTATTAGACAATTTTATCATCTATAGATGCTTTGTCTCAAATTAAATGTTAACAAGTTTTTCTTCTGGTTCAAATCCTTAACTGTTTTGCCCATATAGAATTAGTTTCAAATAAATTATTAAACTCTTTAACATTTGAAGATGGAATTTGCCTTTTCTATGCTAATCAAACAACTAAAATTATGTAATTTCAAATAGTTTCAATTACTGTCAAGTCCAAATATCAGTAGACTCTAAACAGCATAGCAATGATTCAAAAAAGAAATCAGCCAAGTGAAAACCCAAAATACCCATAATCAATCTCATTTTTGGACATACAGAGAGAAGGATGAAGTGTTCTTGCATGTGCATATTAGGGTATATATGCACATACATGTCTTGTGTCTGACTTCTCAATGTGTTTCCCTCTCACTTTTGAGATGGTATTTCTCATTGAATGTGGATTTTTTTTGCCAATTTGTGTATTTGAACTATTCAGCAAGTCCTCGGAATTACACAGTCTCACATCCTCATAGTGCTGAATTTATAGCTATGTGCCTGCCTTTTAGTTTGATGGTAGTGATTGAATTCAAGTCATCATTTTGCCCTCTAGACACTATAACAAATGAGCCTAGGCCATGGTGCAGATATTTGGCTTAATTTTTACATACTTAACACATATTAGTATTGTATCCAGCATAAGGTATCGTGTTAAATATATTTTTATACATGAAAGGCCTTTAAAACTGTATCTCAATAGTTCTTCTCTTTAGCCAAATTATATATGATGTTTAAAAAATATTTACTATGATTTAAAATACTAGTTAAAAATATGTAAATATATTTGTAATGTGACTGAGTTAATAATTCATATAGATGAATGGTATTCATATAGGGGTAGGTATTTTTAGGATGATATAGAAAATATGAGACATACAATACTTTTATACTGATATTATTTATTAATTCATTCATATTTTACTGTGTGTGAGTTTAGCATGTGTATAATACAGGGTTCTCTAAAGGAACATAAGCAAAAGAAAAAATATGGGATTATACACACAAATACACATATATACATACATAACATATGTACATACATACATACATACATACATACATTATATATGGCATTTATCTAAGAAGCTTACAAGCTATGGATCAGCTAAGCCAACAATTGTTTCCTATGATAAGAGTGTTCAAGTATTCAGTGAGGGTGTGGGGTTGAGAGGGGAGCCTCCCCGCTCAGAGAGGGTAGTGGCAGGGGCACAGAGTAGGACTCTGGTGTGGCTTTAAAGTCTGAAGATCTCTGGATTTTCTAACTCTCTAACTGTACTGAAATGCTGATGATAACCTATAAAAATCCTAGAAACTTGCTCTTTCTGAGTAAAAAGCTGATTTAGGCAATTGACACCTGTAGCCTAACAGCGATGGATTAAGTAATGTGGCCTTTGCTCTATCTCAGCAGGAACTGTAAGACTACCTTTCAGCCTGCTATGTTGAAAAAGTGATTATAGCATTTATTCCTAAATTGTAAAAAGTTTCCTATGAAATCTATCTAAGAAGAGAAGAGGAAAGATCTTAAGCAGGGAAAGGGGAAAAATTTTTCTAAATGGGAAAAGGAAAAAAAAAAACTATCTCTTCTTCTCTTTCTCTTTGTCCTTAGTACTTGTACATCTTTCAGAACACATGATCACATGTTAAAAAGTTCATCACACTTTCACAAAATATCAAATAATAAATTGAATTGGAAGTCTACAACAGAGAATGTTTATATGCATATCATTTAGTAATTATCTCACTAAACGTATATCATCTGTCATAGCTCCACAGGTTCAGTGAAATTTGAAAACCATAACTAAGTTATGAGTGAAGTTTTGTATAGATAAGCCCAGTCAATATTTTATCTTCTGTCCTAGAACCTATAATAAATTGTTAGTTCCCTTTTTATGACCTTTGGTTAATTGTTTTACAAACTCATGATATGTGCTCTGAGTAGGAGAAAGTTTGGTTTACTACCTTACAGAAATTAACTGGTGACACATGAGAGACTGATAGAGTTCTCATTGTACTTTTCACTATCAGTAAAGGATCTAATAGCAGTCCCACTATAAAAGAGCTTAATGATCACTGATAGAATTTTAAAAATTCTTATAGGATCATCATTAGGGCTTAAGAAGTTATCTCTTTGTCTATATAGCATTACTATAAGACAGTATATCTTCATAGATCTGCATAGATCTGCTCAAAAGGGTTGGGCTAATGCATAGTGATTGTTATGTATGTTTATAATGACAGAAAAAAATATTAGTAGCAGAAATAATTCCTAAAATAAATTCTCCTTGGCCTTGTCAATGAGAGCAAATCTGTCATGGATTATATTATAATCTGAAGCACCCCATCTCAGGAAGATCACCTGCTAGTTATTAGCTTGTCTTATTATGGCTCCTGACATCCATTAATTGTTCAGTCCAATAGTCTAGATGTCTCATCTGGTCTTCAGTATGAATGGGAATCCCCAAGAAATAGGCTATAATGTAAATGAAGGAACAGACTTGCCAGCTAAGGGTGAGGGAAATCAGAGAAAGAAATAATAAGAATAAAGTAGAGATAGAGAGAGATCTGGGAGGGAGACAGGAAGGGGAGGGAAAAAGTGGGACAGGTTCAGATACTGGAGGGGATGGGGGAAGTACAGAGGGTCAGAAATTTGAAAGGAGAGTTCTAGCAGTGGGGGAGGGGAAACTGGAGGTAGCCACTAGAATTTCCCAGATGCCAGGGACCCAAGAGGTTCCCAGGACCCAATAGGAAAGACAGTAGCCAAAATACCCAGCTAAGGGGAGAGAGAACATGTAGAAACCATATCCAGTGAATAGGAATAGAACCTGGTTGAGGGAAAGGACCACACACCCACCTAAAAAATATTGATCCAGAATTCCTCCTGTCAAAAGGAAGTACAGGGACAAAGAGTGGAGCAGAGATTGAAAGAAAGGCCATTGAGAGACTGCCCAACCTGGGGATCCATCTCATACACAGATAACAAGCCCAGACACTTTTGGTGATGCCAAGAAAGCACTTGCTGATAGGAGCATGGTATTTCTGACCAATATAGATGCAGATGCTGACAGCCAACCATCAGACTGAGCACGGGGACCCCCAATGGAGGAGTTAGGGCAAGGACTGAAAAAGCTGAAGGGGTTTGCAACTCTATAGGAAGAACAATATCAACCAACCAGACCTCCCCCCAAAGCTCTGAGGGACTAAACCACCAACCAAAGAGTACACATGAGAGGACCCATGGCTCCAGTTGTTGTAGAGGATTACCTTATCTGGCATCAATTAGAGGTTTATCAGTTTGGTCCTGTGGAGGCTAAATGATCAGAGGTAGAGGAATGTTAGGACACTGAGGCAGGAATGGGTATGTGGATGGGGGAGCACCCTCATAAAGGCAGGGGGAGGGAATAGGGGGCTTGTGGAGGGGAATCTGGGAAGGGGGATAACATCTGAAATGTAAATAAGTTAAATAACCAATTAAAATAAGAGTTAGATATCCCTGAAAAGGAAATGCTAGATATTTCCTGGTTTAGTGTTGATGAAGTGAAGACTGTAAATCTTGAGGAATGGCAATTTTAGACTGGTTACACTGAAAAACTTGATCTTCCAAAATGGGAAGGCCCAGAAGACATGCCCTTCAGTAATTCAATAAGACACAAAATGGAAAAGGGGATACCAACATATTTGAAGAGTTTCTTTGTCACCCATTTCCTTGTTACAGACCATAGAGACATGGAAACTCCTTCTCAGTTAGATGAATTAAAAGTAATGGGTTTAATGCATGCCCCTTCAACCTGTACCCCTTCAATCTCTCCAACCTGCCTGTAGCTTGGTCACATGGCACTACAGAATTGCCAAAGACAAAATGATCATAGCTATTGTAATGCATAGCATGAGCAAAGAAATATTCAGAAGGATCCAAAATGAGCAGCACAATTTTGGTGGTTTTTATGGTGGCATGAATCATATGGCCCTTAATTAATCACTATGTTTCCATACATGAAAGATATAAGAAGCCCACTACATTTTGTTTGATATGCACAACCAGAAACATTCACAAGCACATTCACAGAAAGTTTATATTGGATCATGGACAAAAGGAAACTCAACCATGTGAAGTAATTTACTTGAGCCAGTGTGAAGATCCAGAATCACTTGAATGAAATGATTGTCAGGTTTCCCTGAGGAAGGATCTTGTTAAAATCCCTCAGAGTTTTACTGATAAACTTTCTCCAATCCTTCCCCCAAAGGAACATGTGGACTTCCTCAGAGATAATTGTACACCGGGTGATGTGTTTATACAAAGATCAAGAGAGATAAGGGGATATGCTCTATGGAGGTGAGGTGAGGTATGGGGGAAGAGTGTATCTTAGCAGGCCCACGCAGAGGCATCCCTTCCCCCTGAAGGACCAGCCTCATGATGGTGTAGAATGTTATAGTATAGAATAGTTTATTAAGGGAATGTGGAGGGGATTTAAGAGGGTAGTAGAGGCAGAGAAAGGCAGAGAGAGAGAGAGAGAGAGAAAGAGAGAGAGAGAGAGAGAGAGAGAGAGAGAGAGAGAGAGAGAGAGAGAGAGAGAGAGAAAAGAGAAGTAGAGGCCAGCCATGAACACTTGGAGAGAAGGAGGAATGGAATAGGGAAGGGAGGGGTAAGAGAAGAGCCCAAGAGGGCAAGAGAGAAGCAAGAGTAAGCAAGAGGCAAGAGAACAAGAAAGAGCAAGAGAGGGAGGAGGGGCCAAGCAAACCCTTTTATGGTGAGTTAGTCCTACCTGGCTATGGCCAGGTAACTTTGGGGAGGAGCATACCTGGCTGTTGTCAGGTAACTGTAGGTGGAGTTTAGATGGAATGTTAACACTGGGGGAAGGGAACAATCACCTATTGGACCTTGGTTCTGAATTGATGCTGTTTTCTGGGGACCCCAAGAAACACTGTGAGCCCCCTCCCCAGTTACAGTAGAGGCTTATGTTGTTAAGAGAATTAATAGAGTTTTACGTGAAATCTGATTCACAGTAGGTCCAGTGTGTCTCTAATCAATTCTTGTGGTTATATCCTCAGTCTTAGAATGTGCAGTTTGGCTAGATATATTTAGAAGATGATAGAATTCCCCTATTGGGTCCTGACACATCATACACTTGGAAAAATCAAAGGAAGCTTTTTGAGTTGTCTTTGCCAGGAAAAATAATGAGTACCAAACACTCACATCCTTGGAGGAATAGTAAAACATCAGTGTTCTCATCAAGGACTTGGAAAATATAGGGCTAGTGGTTCCCACAACGTCTTTTTAACTCTCCTGCTCTGGCCAGTACAGAAGACATATTGACCATAGAGAATGACAGTTGACTCTAAGAAACTCAATAAATCAATGAACTCTAGTTGCAGTGGCTGTACCAGATGTGATGTTGTAACTTGAGCAGACTAATATGTTTCTGATATATGATATACAGCTATTGATTTAGAAAATATCTTTTTCTTGGTTCCTGAATATAAAGACCATAAGAAGCAGTTTGCTTTCAGTTGAAAGGCCAGGAATACACCTTTGCAGTTTTACCTCAAGGATATATTAACTAATCATCCATGTAACATATATTGTTTGGAGGAATCTTGATGATCAGTTTCTTTTTAAAACATCACACGGTTACACTATATTAATGTCATTATGCTGGTTAACCAAGACAACAGGTGTTAGCAACAACTTTCAAGTTTCTGGTAACACATATGCCTATCAGAGGATGGCTATCCAACAAAATTCAAGACTCTTCTTTTCATTTTTATTGAAAATATATTCTTGACTCATAGCATATATCCAGGCCACAGTTTCTCCTCCTTGTACTTCTCCTAGATCCCCGAACACCTCCACTCACCCCCAAATGTACTCGTCCTTTACTTGCTCTTCCGAAAACAGCAGGCCTCCCAGAAACAGCAGTCAAACAGAATAAAACATCATGATCTAGGTATTGTCTGACCAATCAAACCATAAAGTAGGGTGTGTACAATTGCAATATTTTATCAAATAAAAATGATATACACATAAGCATTTTCAGAAGGAATATGAAGAAGTTGCCCAAATATCTATGGTTTTTGCTGCCATGACAAAAGTGTCTGCTGCCAAGTCTGCACTCATAGCCTCACAGGATATGTCCTATGATGAGTTGACTAAAGAAGTGAAATGTAGGGCCATCCATAAGTGGACAACTATAGCCCTTTCTGAAAAACAAATTGAAAGACACAAGAGAGGAAATTTTCACAATGGACAAAGATGGTAATACATATCGTCATAAATTTTGTTTGAATAGAGAAATGCCCAGATAAGTGATTGTTCATTATCCGTGGGATGTAGCCAATAGCTTTACTGGGTGGTCAGGTATTTGGAAAGTGCATGACTAGGAAAATGATGAGAGAGAGGAAGAAGGGTATGGATAGATTTTTCCAAAAATTTGAAAGATGTGAAGATACTTGAGTCTATGTAGTTGTTCAGCAAAACAAACATTAGCAGAGAAGGAATTCAGAATCAGCCAGTTGAGATGACCTGTTTTCTGGACAGCAAACATCTTCATGAACTCCTTTATATTCTTGTGATCTACAAAGATGCTTATATAAATAAAAACATATGCATAGTCATACACGTACATATATCTATCTCTATCTATCTATCTATCTATCTATCTATCTATCTATCTATCATCTATCTATCTATCATCTATCTATCTATCTATCTATCTATCATCTATCTATCTATCTATCTATCTATCTATCTATCTATCTATCTATCTTCTTCTAAATTTAGGTATCACATTCTTTTTGTGGTTGTTTTCTTCTGTTTTGTTTTGTTTTGTTTTGTTTTATGCCAGTTATCCAGTCATGTTTGTTTCTATCCTAGGTCTTTGGGCATGACTCCAGCATCTGTGTCCTGCCCATCCAATCAATGTGGAAGGCTGGGTTTCTACTCATGGCATGGGTCTGAAGCTGGACTAGTTATTAGTTGAACACTCATACACTTTCTTGCCAAATTTACCCAAGATTGTCGAGGACCTTCCTTGGCTTGGAGAGGGGTTCTGAGAAAGGGCTGTCTCGGAGCACCAAGAAGAACAACTCTAAGTCAAATCATGTGTCCAAGCTGATCTATGTTCTGCTTGATACAGATTTCCCAGTCTGCTCCTATGTTCTACTTTCTCTCTGGATATTTTCTGATTATATTCTGCTTGCTTGCTAGTTAGTCTGAGAGCTCTCTGTCCATGTCCTGCTTGCTTGTGTCATTTCTCCAATCAGCTCTCTCTTTTTAATCCTAAAAATATTCTCTGGATAGCTCATCTCCTGCAGAACACAGGTCCTGTCTTTTATTTACATATTAATCTAGTCATTTACATCAGGTTTCCTTTTGATTATCTTATAAATAAGCATCCTAAGACCCCAGGAATTCTTAGGATACAGCAAGCAAACATTTCTTTTAACATTGCAAAAGAATTCACAGTTCTGTATACCTTTGTTAAGCACAGATGATAAACTAGTTGGGTGAGACCCTGCCCTGAAATTACCATTTCTGCTACACCTGAGCCTAGCCTTCGTCTGTCCTTTGCTGTTCCTGAACTCAGGAATCCATCTGCCTTTGTAAGCATAAACAAAAAACTTAGCAGGGTTGGATCTGCAAGCATCACTCCTTAAATCTCTTTATCTCCTTCGTTAATAATGGTCTAACAAATCAGCTCACAGCATAGCTGCTTTTGTTTCTTTAGGTTCCTGAAGCCCCTCATATAGCTTATATTGCATCCTTATTTTTTACATAGTTGAGAAGTCATATATTTTACAACTCATGCATTTAGAGCTCTTTCCCATAGCCTTATGGCCTGTCCTGAAGGTCTCAGTGCTTACCTTTTGCAGAGACAGAGCCACACCCTTGATTTTGGACTCCTGCTGTTTCTAATTATCATGGAGTCATTAATCTTAACAGGCAGATATTACACAGAATTTAAGAGCTCCATTGTGTTCCATCCAATGGACTGTGAGCATCCACTTCTGTGTTCGCCAGGCACACAGGACCCCCAATGAACGAGCTAGAGAAAGTACCCAAGTTGCTGAAGGGGTCTGCAACCTTATAGGTGGAACAACAATATGAACTAACCAGTACCTCCCAGAGCTCTTGTCTCTAGCTGCATATGTAGCAAAAGATGGCCTAGTCGGCCATCATTGGGAAGAGAGGCTCCTTGCTCTTGCAAACTTTATATGCCTCAGTACAGGGAAACACCAGGGCCAAGAAGTGGGAGTGGGTGGGTAGGGGAAGGAGGGGGGTATAGGGGACTTTTGGGATAGCATTTGAAATGTAAATGAAGAAAATACCTAATTAAAAAAAGCGCTCCATTGCTAATGCGGTTTCAGTAAATATGTACATTACACAAACAAGTCTTATGTCCACAGCAGCTGTCAATACTTCTGGAGGCTCACACCAAATGGCCCTCCCAGGAGAAGGAATCATGTCACTCTGTCCCCACAAACGCCATGCTAGTCTCAGTACAAGATCATTCTGTGGCAGGACAAATTATAGGTTGAAGGTTTTGTGGCTAGGTGGGTAGCTCAATCCCTCCACTGGAATTCTTGCCTGGTTAGAGAAGATGGCTGGTTCAGTCTTCATATACTCCATTTCTAGGAGTCTTACCTAGGCTCACTCTCATAGACTCCTAGGGGTTCTCTGAGTGTTCACTCTAGCTCATCCCAAAAATGCTCCCCCGCCCCATTCCAGTTGTCTTTGCCAGTTCTTTCCTTCCATTGTTCCCCAACCTGAGCGCCATTGTTCCCATCCCCACTCTCCTTTCTGATTTCTCCCTATCTTCCCACCTGCTATATTTATTTGATGTCCCGTTTACTTTGACAGTTATGTCTCCTCCTACTTGAGACTGCTTTCTTATTTAGATCCCCTGGGTCTGTGGATTTACATTACTTAACAGCTAATATCACTCATATATGGGCACATACCATGTATTTCTCTCTGAGTCTGGGTTACCTCACTTAGTATGATCTTTTCTACTTCCATCCATTTGCCTGCAAATGTCATAACATCGCTGTCTTTAACAGAGGAGTAACACACTATTGTGTAAATATATCATGTTTTCTTTATGCCTTCTTTGGTTGAGGGACACTTAGGTTGTTGGTAATATCTGGCTATTATGAATAAAGCTGCTATGAACATAGCTGACAAAGTTTCTTTGTTGTATGCTGGCATGTCTTTTGTATATATGTCCAGTTTTATAGTAAGTAAAAAATATTTTATGCTCCACCCAGTCACTATCAGTCATATTTTCACCTTTCTATTAAATGCTGTTTTTCAGTAAAATACCATAGGTTTGTGCTATATTCTAAAATGATAGACTCATTATTTATAGTTATACTGTTAATGATGTTTTCCAATATCTAAATGCCTTCATACAATTTTCTGTATTAAATAATGCACTGCAAGTAATACATTATTCATGAACCTTTATAATTTTGAATATTTCTAAATTTATATCCTAAATATAGTAACTCAAAGGGATGTTTCTGCTTAAAAGGCTGACAATAGAGTGTGCATACTTTTTTCATTGTTAGTGACATATTTGTAAGTTTCCAGTTCTTGTCGAAACTCTGGATTTTTGTGGGAGGGGAGATTGGATTCTTTTTTTGAGGGGGGGAAGATTCAGATGTTGTTTCTAAATCCTAAATCCTCAAGAATTATGATGTTCTTTCAATTATATCACCACACCTGCCAACAAGTAAAACTGTACCTGCAAATAGAAAACAGCAAAATCCATCAAAATGCAAAATGTAATGAGATCTTCCTTAGATCTCCAATGAGCAGGAAGAAAAATCAACAACAAATCAACAAAGATTAAGAGAGTGAGTCTGAATCCCAAACCAGAGAGAATAAAATCAGCATCAGAAACACATTCTGAAGGGAAGTGGAGGAGTTATTCCATACCCACAACCCAGCAAAATCTGCGCATCAAGCCTATTGGCTTAAGCACATGTGCTCCTGGCCACATGAATTGACTGTCACAGTGAGCAGATGCTGCCACCGCTACTGCACCTCATTAATCATTCTGGATCTCTCAAATTCTAACTGGTTATAATTTTATGCATTTTTGTAAGAACATCTTGTCGCAATCCACATCTATTTTATGTTCAGTGGTTTTAAACTTCAGTGACTTTATATATATATGTATATAATATATATGTATATATAGTTGGCCATCAGTGGAAAGAGAGGCCCATTGGTCGTGCAAACTTTATATGCCTCAGTACAGGGGAACGCCAGGGCCAAGAAATGGGAGTGGGAGGGTGGGGGAGTGGGTGGGGGAGCATGTGGGACTTTGGGGATAGCATTGGAAATGTAAATGAAATAAATACCTAATAAAAAAGAAAAGAAATTCAGTTGCTTTCAATTAAAAGTAAGTAGCAAAACAAACTTATTGGCAAGGGATTGAGTTTAGCACCAGTAAAGGGCACACATTGCAAGTTGAGCTGTACCGAATCCAAGGGAAGATCAATACACAGAGGGTGTCCCAGATTTCTTCTTTTACTACATTGTGAGGAAAAAAAATCTAGTCAGATGTTGTGCTTGAAGTTTAATCCTGAGACATGGATAGCTATAGAAAAAAGAATGTATAGCTATATATGAGGATCACAAATATGAAGCCATTTTGGATTAGATAGCTCTACATACATTGTGGAGGCCAGAGATGCCCTGAGACCCTGTCTATAAGAAAATAATAATGCTGGTCAGAAAAACTGTTTTCATTATGTTTTGTGAAACTAAAAGTAGTTTCATTAAATAGTCAACATCCATTTCAATCATGAACATAGTGTTTTCACTGTACACAGCTGTGAGAAACACATTTCTGGAAAGCATTACCCTATGAAAAAAGAAGAAGAAAAGCATATTCTGTGTACACTGACCTAATAAAATGAGGTAGAATTTGACATAGTGACACAACCAGTAGCTGTAACATCTATAATTGGGTCCTCTATGGATTGCATATTAAAAAACTCAAGATTTTATTATTGTGTTTAATGTTTGATTGTACAACATAAAATGAAAGCATAAATTTTTGAGTAGAGAGTTGACAGGTGAGTTACATTGTGTGCATTTTGATTTTTATGTCACCCATCTGAGGGTATATTTTCTTTTCAGGTATCATTCCCACAGAAATTTTATGCAAGTAGTCTGTTTCAGATAGTTGCTTGAAATTCAATGAAGTCAAATCAATAAAATACTATTGATTTTATAAACCATTTTCTAGGACACAGAAATGACTTTTCTTCAGTGTTAGGTGTTTAATGCATTTTTCCTGGTCATTTGTGGTAATTCATTGTACTTATTATTAATTGGTAACTCACAATGTTCTAATTCTGTGTTGAAAATAGAACTTGGCTGCTATGTGAAAGAATATTATCTCTGTGCTTTGACAATTCATGGGACATCATTTTTGCTGAGGGGAATATCTAAAAATAGAGTAGGGAGTTTGCGCTGTTAATGATAAAAAGTGAGCTTATTTCCAAATTGTCAAAACGATTCTCCTCCGTGAATTCATAACCTGAAAAGCATGACTGCTGAAGGATAAACCAAGTAGAGGCCTGGCAAGGGCTCACAACTACTTTTGGTCCCTGATAAGATACAAGTGATTCAGTCTGTAACTTTTATACTAGAATGATTGATTTTCATTAGAGTCCTTATATTAGTTTCTAGAGAAAAGCTAATGTATACAAAAGGCTTTTTTTTCCTCTTCATGTCCATCATTACATATAGTGGGAAAAATATTACAAGACTATTTTTTTTCAATTTTTTTCCTTGAGTTTTCCTTCTGCCACTCATTTTTTATTTTTTTTTTTCCATTTTTATTAGGTATTTAGCTCATTTACATTTCCAATGCTATACCAAAAGTCCCCCATACCCACCCACCCCCATTCCCCTACCCACCCACTCCCCCTTTTTGGCCCTGGCATTCCCCTGTACTGGGGCATATAAAGTTTGCTGTCCAATGGGCCTCTCTTTCCAGTGATGGCCGACTAGGCCATCTTTTGATACATATGCAGCTAGAGTCAAGAGCTCCAGGGTACTGGTTAGTTCATATTGTTGTTCCACCTATAGGGTTGCAGTTCCCTTTAGCTCCTTGGGTACTTTCTCTAGCTCCTCCATTGGGAGCCCTGTGATCCATCCATTAGCTGACTGTGAGCATCCACTTCTGTGTTTGCTAGGCCCCGGCATAGTCTCACAAGAGACAGCTACATCTGGTTCCTTTCGATAAAATCTTGCTAGTGTATGCAATGGTGTCAGCGTTTGGATGCTGATTATGGGGTGGATCCCTGGATATGGCAGTCTCTAGATGGTCCATCCTTTCGTCTCAGCTCCAAACTTTGTCTCTGTAACTCCTTCCATGGGTGTTTTGTTCCCAATTCTAAGGAGGGACATAGTGTCCACACTTCAGTCTTCATTTTTCTTGAGTTTCATGTGTTTAGGAAATTGTATCTTATATCTTGGGTATCCTAGGTTTTGGGCTAATATCCACTTATCAGTGAGTACATATTGTGTGAGTTCCTTTGTGAATGTGTTACCTCACTCAGGATGATGCCCTCCAGGTCCATCCATTTGGCTAGGAATTTCATAAATTCATTCTTTTTAATAGCTGAGTAGTACTCCATTGTGTAGATGTACCACATTTTCTGTATCCATTCCTCTGTTGAGGGGCATCTGGGTTCTTTCCAGCTTCTGGCTATTATAAATAAGGCTGCTATGAACATAGTGGAGCATGTGTCCTTCTTACCAGTTGGGGCATCTTCTGGATATATGCCCAGGAGAGGTATTGCTGGATCCTCTGGTAGTACTATGTCCAATTTTCTGAGGAACCGCCAGACTGATTTCCAGAGTGGTTGTACAAGCCTGCAATCCCACCAACAATGGAGGAGTGTTCCTCTTTCTCCACATCCATGCCAGCATCTGTTGTCACCTGAATTTTTGATCTTAGCCATTCTGACTGGTGTGAGGTGGAATCTCAGGGTTGTTTTGATTATTACAAGACTGTTTTAGACATAATCAGACAATGGCTAACTATTGGCCTTTCCCACCAAGGAAGAAACAAATATACAGGTAAACATTGTGAATTACATTTTATTCAATACAAATATGTTGTTTATATCATTTTGATTTAATTTACCTGATCTCACAAGTAAGTTTTATTTTTATCTTTCAAGTTAATTTAAATAACACTTGATAAAAATTAAGGAAGACATGGAAATTTGAAAAAAAGACAAAACAACACATTTTTAGATAGTGTTATATCTCCCATGTAGCCATACTTTGACAATTCATGTTGATGACTGAGGTGATCCATTCAGTAATTAGGAGTAATATCTTGTAGGTATAGAGGTAATCCCAGAACATGGGAGATAAGTGTTAATAAGACAGTAGTTTTGTGGTGTGCCTCAGCTACACAGAGAGTTCATTGGAAACTCAGGCTCCCTGAAATTCTGTCTCCAAACCACACTAAAACAATAACAGCAAACAAACAAACAAACAAAATGTAGTAAATAAATATGCAGCTACATAATTATTGTACTTGGTTTTTTGCCTTTTTTCCTTCTCAGATGTCGGTGTTCATATTTCTAAGAGTCTCAAAAACTGTAATGCAGCAATATTGAAAACACTGAAATAACAACCTTATAAGTTAGAGTCAAATTTGGCAAATACTCGAATACATTGCATTAAACTGGTACAATCACATCCACAAACTGAGTTTACAAGGGTAAGAAATGTCTTGATGGTTGAGAACACTGCCCCTTCAGTCTGCTCTCAGCACCAGTCTGGCAGGTTTTAATCTTCTATCTGTAACTCCTGTCCCTGGGGATCCACTCTCCTCTTCTGGCCTCTAAATGACCAAGTATGCATGCAGAGCATCAGCATGCATGCACACAAAATAGAAACTGTCCTTAAAAGAACTGAACTTCATTACATTCAGTTTCCATCAAGTTTTATAATTCCTATAGCAATAACCAAGAGCACAATGCTGGGTTCACTGCCTGTGCCTTTAGTGCCAGGACTGCAGAGGATGAGTTAGGAGAACTGAAAGTTAGACGCCAACTTGGGGTACGTACAAAGAATAGGCCTCAAAAAAAAATGATAAGTCCAATATATATAATAGTATTTGTTTGTTTTGACTTTTATTCTTTTTTATTAGATACTTTCTTCATTTACATTTCAAATGCTATCCCTAAAGCCCCCTATACCCTCCCACCTCCCTGCTCCCTAACCCACCCAGTCCAGCTTCCTGATGCTGGCTTTCCCCTGTACTGGGGCATATGATCTTCCAATACCAAAGGCCTCTCCTCCCATTGATGGCCCACTAGGCCCTCCTCTGCTACACATGCAACTAGAGACAGGACCTCTGGAGATACTGGTTAGTTCATATTGTTCCTCCTATAGGGTTGAAGGCCCCTTTAGCTCCTTGGATACTGTCTCTAGCTCCTTCATTAGGGGCCCTGTGTTCCACCCAATAGATGACTGTAAGTCTAATATTTTTAAAGCAAAGGCAGGAATACCTGATCTCAATGGACCACCTGGGGTAAATGGTGAGTGACCATCCTCAGCTACATGAAACCCCTGTCTGAAAACAAATACCCAAGCAAGAAGACAAAAATTAAACACACACACACACACACACACACACACACACACACACACACACACACACACACACACAATCAGAGAGAGAGAGAAACAAAAGTAAACCACTACAAATAAACAGCACTTTGCAAATCTCCCTAATTTAGCACTTTGCAACATTCTTTTAAGAGCCTTTAAGAAGACACATAGAAAAATAAGCAGTGCCCTAGGTGACAGTGTGAGCTATTCTTCTCCTTTGATGCTCTTACTTTTTCATTCGACTCTACAACCACATTCAATGTACTCAGCATTACTAGCTTTCATGTTTAATATGACTTTATTCTAGAACTATTTTAACACTAGGCTATGAAAAATTAAGGAAACCAAGAAGCACTTAGTACTCTAAGGTTTACACAATTACCCAATATACTTATGCAATGCCCTTAAACACACAACCCTGACCTTCGCAAGGGAACAGTTAGAGCTTCAAATTTTTTTCATAATAAGGCCATTTGCATAAAACAAAAACAAAACAAAACAAAACAAACAAACAAACAAAAAAAAGGAAATTCACCATCTTACAACTTACATTTTTGCCAGATCAATTTAAGAATTTCTCGGAACTTTAGGGCATAGAGAATGATATGTTTAATTTCAGACAGGGCTGGATTTACAAGTTTCTTTCCTGTCAGATACTCTGTGGACCGCCATACTGATATGGACCGAGTTTTCAGTATTCACTCAGAAAATGGTTCTATCTTCACTCTGAAACCCCTGGATCGGGAATCATCCCCTTGGCATAACATCACCATTACAGCCACAGAGATAAGTAAGTTGTAGGTATATTTGTGTTTCACCAAATTAACAAATAAATGACAATAGTATACTCTTGTGAAATTGCTACAAGATTGGCAATATCTAAAAAAGGAAATGAGTTAATGTTAGAACTTTGTGTTAATTTTTATTTAAAGATTAACATATAATCCATTTGAAAAGTTTTATATTCTTTTACAAGTAGTTATGGATTTGAATTTCACCTAGCCTGATAAAATTCATGCATGAGCTTATGGGTGCTCTTTATTTTACTTGCTTTTCCTCCACTGTATTTTTCCTCTTTTAATATGTTTTATTTTCGGGACAAGTGATAAAGTTAACATACTTGCCATCTATCCAAATGGGCTAGAGACTAAAGGGAATGGATCGGCCACTAAGTTACTCATGGTGATTGTGGCTTTAAGGTTTCTTTCATGCAAGACCCTGAAACCTCACATGAAGTTCTTGTTGCAGATAACCCAAAACAAAGTAGCCAAATTCCTGTCTTCATCAGAATCCTTGATATAAATGATCATGCTCCAGAATTTGCCACTTACTATGAAACATTTGTTTGTGAAAATGCAAAGTCTGGCCAGGTAATAACTATTACTATGAAGTTTATAAACATGTTTTTGTTTGTTTGTTTGTTTTGGGGGCATTTGGGGGGCGTTTTTTGAGACAGGGTTTCTCTGTATAGCCCTGGCTGCCCTGGAACTCACTCTGTAGACCAGGCTGGCCTTGAACTCAGAAATCTGCCTGCCTCTGCTCTTCAAATGCTAAGATTAAAAGCATGCACCACCACTGCCGGGCTATAAACATGTATCTTTAAGAAGGCAGGAATCACTACTTCACTTGCCTGACACTTTCTGTTGTTCTTACATATGTTCCTTTTTTTACACTCACTAAAGTCCTTATAGTGATCTTTAAAATATGAGTCCATAAAATAATTTTTCATCATTGCTATAGGAAAATAAATTCATTTAGTGCATGACCAAAGGCTTTCATATATAGCTATAATGAAGCCAATTTTCAGTTATATTTACTAATGTCTTAAGAATAAAATATTCCAGTATTAATAAACAGTTGTAATTGTGTTTTTATCATGTTTTGCTAGGTAGTAGTTCAGAAGAACAAGGAGCGATCTAAATGCTTTCTGTGATTTAATTTTTTTTTTTTTTAGTTTGAGTTTAAATTTTAAAGTATTTCTCAATAAGACAGTTAAAAATATGTGGGAATTGCTATTAATCCTCCTACATTTTATTTCTTAATTTTGCCTTCTGGAGAGGTACATTTTATGTTTTGTTTAAATTTTTTCTGATAAATAAACAGGGCCATAATAAATTACAAATAAAACAGGTTGAAACATCAGGATTTTAGCAAAGGTTGAATTAATAAGCTTTTATTAAAGAGGGATGGTTATTAGAAAATGATACACTGAAGGAACCCACACAGTTCTCTTCAGAGATAATTTTCTTTATTGATTAAGTGATATTTTATATGAAACTTTATTAGATCCATTAAAATGATTTTATGAAAATGATATATAAGTGTACATTTTAATTAAATAAAAAATGTAAACTGAGGATGTGACCCCAATAAGATGTGCTTACTTAAAACGATCTTGAATGAAAAACATATTGTTTCTATTTTTCAGGGTTTAATTAATGAATGTGTTTTGGTTTCAGTTGATTCAAACTATAAGTGTCATGGACAAAGATGATCCTCCTCGAGGACACAAGTTCTTCTTTGAGCCAGTGCCAGAATTTCCTCTAAACCCAAACTTCACAATTGTAGACAATAAAGGTAAAGGACATTTATAAAACTATATAGTATAACGTTTTATGAAGAAGAATTGAACTTTAATATGAAGCAAGGTGTGGTACCCTATGTCAGCCCAGGACCTAGGAAGTGACCTCAGGAACAACATGTACAAGTTCAATTGCCCATATTAATGAGGTCGATGCTAGCCAGAGCTATATAATATCTCAAAAACAAAACAAAACAAAACAAAACAAAACAAAACAAAACAAAACGAAACAAAACAAAACAAACAACCACAGAAAGTAAGGGTGTAAGGAAGGGACCAAAGAAAGAGGAGAAGGGAGAAGGAGGGAGGGAAGAAAATGAGTACGGATATTTTTCTTAATAATTTATTTTTCCTCTTCAGATAATACAGCAGGAATTGTAACTCGAAAAGATGGGTACAGCCGCAACAAAATGAACACCTACCTACTGCCGGTTTTAATCTTCGACAATGATTATCCTATTCAAAGCAGCACTGGCACACTCACGATCCGTGTGTGCGCATGCGATAACCTGGGGAACATGCAGTCCTGCAATGCGGAGGCCCTGATGCTTGCTGCAGGCCTGAGCACAGGGGCGCTCATCGCTATTCTCCTTTGTGTCGTCATCCTGCTTAGTAAGCTGCACATCTCTGTTCGGTTCTCCTATCCCGGGGTCTTTTCCATTGCCTGGATACTGTATATGAAACTGTACATACTTAACATTCTACTAAAATTATTGTGAATGAGAAAAAATCATACTACCCCTTTCTTTGTTTTATTATTTTGGGTTTTTTTGTTTGTTTTTTGAGGGGTTGTTGGTGGTTTTTTTGTTTGTTTGTTTGTTTTGTTTTGTTTTTAAAGGAATAGCTGTGAAAGGCTATAAAACAAAGGTAAAATAACACAGGGCTGCTGGAGAGATGCCTCAGCAGTTAAGAGACTGCTCTCCAGAGGTCCTGAGTTCAATTCCACCTGGTGGCTCACAGCCATGTATAATGGGATCCAATGCCCTCTGCTAGTGTGTCAGAAGAGACCAACATTGTACTCACATAAAATACATCTTTAAAAAAATATGATAACACAAGTATTACACTTATGGTTCTAATGACCTTGGACATAATGATTAATTTAATCCTACCCAATCTTCTCAAGTTGGCAATTGTTAAATGATACACCAGGGGCAAATCTTCCCCTGTGCATTTGCATGTCTGTGTGTACTGGTATAGACTTTACACCTAAACATGCATTCATATGTTCAGGCTTGAGGTTAGCATCGGGTGGGTGTCTTTATCCATTATTTCCCAAGTTGTGTGTTGACACTGGACCTCTCACTAAACCTGGAGTTCACAGACTTGTGACACTTGCTGGTTACTAAAGCTCTGAGAACATCCTTTCTCAAATTCCTATACTGGAATTACAGGACTCTATCATCATGTCTGGGCTCCTATGCGTCTTCTGAGGATCGGAACTAATAGCCTCATTCTTGTGAAACAAGCCAGTTACCCACTGAGCTGTGTCCCCAACGCCTGAATGATGTTTCTAAAATGCCTTTGCTGGCAGGTTAATAGCCCTTTCTGCCTTAAATCTCTATTCTAAACTCAAAACCAAGAGTATTTCAAGACCAAAAACACTTTTATGAATAATATAAAGTATATAGGAATATACCAGACATTAATATAGCCACCTTAAGATACACTCTTCGGAGAACTATTATAAGAAACATACAAAGCAAACAAACACACTAACAAACACTTCACAGCGTTTGCAGTGTCCTTTTGAGAGGGGGCTCACAGATGGCTCACTCAGTGCTTTCCAATCACGTTTCTGTTAGCACACGTTTTTATCTAAGCCCACACTAACACAGCAAGGATTTAATTCAATTAAACAGTTGTTTCACTGTAAACCACTCCAAAACTTATTTCTATAAAGTACTCATCCAAAATACTTACACTTAGGGCAGGAGAACTGGCCAAGTTTATGATCAAATGTTCCTGTAGCCTGGCATCTTTACACTATAAATCCCTTCAAGCTCTCTGGATAAAAATCCCTTTGGCCAGATATTATTATAGGATTTCACTAGGAATTTGACAAAGGGGAGTATAAAATATTCGTTTTGATTAGCATCATCTGGCTAGTGAAAAAGGGGGAGGGGTACACACTTATGTCACCATTACTGTCCGATTGCTGACTCCTTTAAAATTGATCTTGGAACTAAATTCTAGGGCAGGGATTTTGTAAATTTTGATCATAGAGACACCTCTGGCACTGTGGTGAATCATATGGGTTTAATTATCCTAATATCTTAATTGAGAAGAATGCCTTGTTTTGGAGCTCATTTTAGCAGTAAGAGGCCTTAGGTCTAATACCAAATTCTATGAAAAACAAACAGAAAAATAAGTAATAAAAATCAGTAACAATAATGAATAGTAAAAGAGTGTATAGCCTAACTAAAGAAATATCATAAAGTTTAAAAGTAACTGTCAAATGACAAGATATAGTGTTTACAATTTTGTTTTATTGCTTATATATACTGCTTCAGTAGTTAAGAATATAATGAATAAATAATAAATTCTATTCACACATTGGTGAAAATACTGATGCAATTTCCAAATAGCCTGAATTGTATTACCATACACCAAATATTTATTTTTCTACCCATTCAACGAAGCAGCTATTTCTTACCTAGCAGAACAGAGAGCTAAATAAGTAGGAATGTCTCACAGATCCACTTAATTGAAGTATTATAAATTGTTATCCAGGGAAGCTTACAAATAGGTTTACTTATCTACTATTTATAAACAACATTGAGAAGGCCAAAAAATTCCACTCATTTAATTTTACATTGCAAAATAACTCCATTTTTTGTTCATTACCCACACTCAGTGAATGTTAAAACTATTTCAGTCTTAATTTCTTTATTCTTCTTTTACTAAAACATATAGTGCCATATATTTTAAAACAGGAGTGTTTCATTTATTTTTAATACCTGCTGGATGAACCTGAGTAAAGGTCAAGTCCCCAAACTCTTTTTGGCGGACTTTATTTGAGATTAACAATGGGCCGGGAGAGCTAATACAGTAGCAGAGTGCTTTTTAACATGCTCAAAGCCCAACACGAAAAGGAAAAAAAAAAGTAGTATCATACAATAATGTTAAATCAGAGTTCAACAAATGCAATGGAAAGTTTGGAGCTAATTTTTTTCTTATTTTCAGTGAATTATGCTTTTCATCTGACTTCTCTTCTGTCCTTTGAGACAATATCTCAGTGTGCAGCCCAGGCTTATGCTCCAGGCTCAAAAATGCTGGAATTACGAACATGCATAATCAAGACCGCCTCAGAAATAATTTTGGCAGAACATTGGATTTTCTATAATAAGTGAAATGCATTTATTCCAGTTTCTCCCCTGTTTAAATAAATTTTTGAGAATTTTCCTGATTTGATTCCATTTTTTTCTTATTTAATAATTTTCTAACAGTATATTTTTATCACATTCTGATTTATTTGTTTGTCTTTTAAATAAATGAGATGATGGTATGATTTCTAGAATAAATTTAATGATTTAGAGATCATATTGATGTTTTAATTTTAGTGCATTTTATAGGAGTTGGTAACATATTTTTTTCATACAAAAACAGATTTAGAAACATAGATTTAGAAATCTAGTACCCAGGGCAAAGGCTGGGCGAGCGCATCTTTAGCCTTAACTACTCTAAGGGCAATAGTGAGGAGGGAGAAAGGCAGAAGCTTGAAGGACAGCCAGTTTAATCAATTAGTGAGCTCCTAGTTCAATGAGAAACCTGCATTCATAAAACAGTGTAAAGCATTAGTTACTAAGGAAGACCCTCAATGTTAACCTGCAGACCACACACACACACACACACACACACACACACACACTGAGAGAGAGAGAGAGAGAGAGAGAGAGAGAGAGAGAGAGAGAGAGAGAGAGAGGTGTATACATGGGTTTAACATCCTATTGTATTATTAGAAAAATGTTTGTCAAATATATGCATTCAATTTAAATACTGTAATGAGAACAGAGCAGTTTAAATGTATGTGGAAGTATTTAATTATATGCATAGTAAAGAACACAAATAATCATTCCATACACAGCCATGAAACCCAGACACTATTGTGGATGCCAACAAGTGCTTGCGACAGAGCCTGATATAGCTGTATCCTGAGAGGCTCTGCCAGTGCCTGACAAATACAAAGGTGGATGCTCACAGCCATCTATTGGACTGAGCACAGGGTCCCCAATGGAGGAGCTAGAGAAAGGACCCAAGGAGCTGAAGGGGTTTACAAGCCAATAGGAGGAACAACATTATGAACCGACCAGTATTCCCAAAGCTCCCTGGGACTAAACCACCAACCAAGGAGTACACATGGAACTACCCATGGCTCCAGCCACATATGTAACAGAAGTTAGACTTGTTGGACATCAGTGGGGGGAGAGGCCCTTGGTCCTGAGAAGGCTCAATGCCCCAGTGTAGGGGAATGCCAGGACAATGAATTGGGAGTGGTTAAGTTGGTGAGCAGGGGGAGGAGGGATGGGATGGGACATTTGGAGAGGAAATGAGGAAAGTGTCTAACACAGGAAATGCAAATAAAGAAAATATCTATTAAAAAAGAAAATATAAATAGTATAAAAATTTAAGTTTATTCCCAAATTTGAATATAACTTGCTAGTTATGATGGGCTTCAATAAGAAACATTTTAGTGAGTACAAGTTAAACAAGTTAAAATTTGAAAATTATATTCGACTTAGAGTCACATTTCATATTTTTCAGAAAACATTGATAACCATACCATTAAAGAAATTTAAATAAGTCTTTGTGCAATATTTAATAAGATAAAATCAGTATTCATATATATGCGTATATTATCCAATTAAATATATGAATTGTGAGTGTGTATATAATAAATATATATATAAGAAATTTATTTATATTGTTCTTTATGAAACTATTTGTGTACATAACCCTAACTTTTACTATTTAAGTAAAATTCTCTTTGATGACAACTGAATCATTGATTATTTTCTTAAATTTGAGGTAAACTTATATTTGGTGAGGGTAACATTTCAGTTAATTTTATTTGAGCTAGTATAGTAATTATATATTTTTCAATGCCAGTCTATAGACTTTCAAATGTAAATTAGTAACAATTTAATATCTCCATGTCTTTAATATCTTACCTATTTATTTTGTTTTTATTTTATTTCAAATGATGCTATGTGTCTCTGTATCGTTCCAACTGGATAGTTATTCCATGTCTCCAGATGATTATTCAAACTTTAAGTATACTATAATTATGCATATTAACTCTAATCATGAGTCTCACTATCTCCTCATTTCTTATCAATAGCTCTAATTGTACTGTTTGCTGCATTGAAGAGGCAACGGAAAAAGGAGCCTCTGATCATTTCAAAGGATGACGTCCGGGACAATATTGTGACCTATAATGACGAAGGTGGTGGAGAGGAAGACACACAGGCTTTTGACATCGGCACATTAAGGAATCCGGAAGCAAGAGAAGACAGTAAACTTAGAAGAGATGTCATGCCTGAAACTATTTTTCAGATAAGGAGGACAGTACCCCTCTGGGAAAATATTGACGTACAAGATTTTATACACCGGAGACTGAAAGAAAACGACTCAGACCCAAGTGCACCGCCCTACGACTCCCTGGCCACTTATGCCTATGAAGGGAATGATTCTGTTGCCAATTCTCTCAGCTCCTTAGAATCTCTCACAGCTGATTGCAACCAGGATTATGATTACCTTAGCGACTGGGGACCTCGGTTCAAAAAACTCGCAGAAATGTATGGGGGTAACGACAGTGATCTGAACTGAATCCTATATGACTTCATCAACATTAGTAGAAACAGTATCTTCAATACCAGATTGAGTGGCCTGTGTTGTCCCTTTTTGGAGGAAAATTTTAAAATAACAACTCCAAACAATACATAAGTGTTGTCCTAGTAAGGGTTTGCTTAATCAGTAAGTTTCTGTGAATGAGTATGAATGATATAGATTTTAAAACAGTAATAATAACCTGTTCACCCTCTTTGCCTAATAAGCTTGGAAAAATATATCACATTAATAATCAATAAAAATTCTTGAAAGGCTTTTTGTGCCTTGTCTTAGTATAGGAACTTTATAAATGTTTTCTTAACTGATTGTCAGTCACATATACTATGAAACGAAACATTGTGCAACTGCTTTGTAAATTAATATGAAAGAAAATATACCTAATGAAATAGGAGTGACTATTACTGCCATATTTATTTAGTGGAAAGATGTCTTTGTGTTGATTCACTCATATTTTTATAAATGTATATTTATATTTTTGTATTTTTATGAAATAAACTAATGTTTATAAAAATAAATTTCATTTTATTTACTTCCTCGGAGCAGTTGATCTCACGACAGAAGTGTTTTTATCTCTCTGAGAGTAAAACACTCTCTACTCAGGGAAAAGCAGCCGAGCAGTCACTGCATAGGTCGCCGATGTAAAGTGGGATATATCTAGGGATGAGATTTGGTATGAATTGTTGTTTTCTCTGTTTCAATATTTAAGTGTGGAGAAATGTTTATTGAACTACTTATGCCTACTCATGGATAGACTATGAGATCAATTTGAAATATAAATTATCATATATGTGGTTGTGGACAATAAACTAAGTTTTTGCAAGATTTATCAAACAATGTATTGTATTTGAATAAACGGAGTATAACACATACATGTTTTAAAAAATGACAAAAGCCCCAAATATCAATAATTTTAGAAATAATTGTTTTAAATGAGACATTTTAATTATGTGTGTGTGTATATATGTATATATGACTGTGTGTGTATACCTGAGTGTATGTGAGTGTGTGTTTGTGTGCATGTGTGTGCTTATATGTGCATTTAGTCAGGAAATGTATTGAATATACATTCAGTTCCTGCTAATTTATTGAAAATGTGTACTGATCTCTACAGTTTTAAACTGAACAAAACCCCAGGACTTAGAAGGCAAAGTAAATACAAACTCAATCCCTTAAGCAGCTGTTACAAATTGATACATGCTGACAAAAAATGGAGTGGCACTGGGCATAACAATGACATTCCAGAGCAAGCCTCTTGTCAAGGATAATAAGTCAGCTAAAAGGACTTCATATATTTTGTATTTTTTTTTTTTTTTGGTTTTGTCTTGATCTATTTGTTTTGATGCCCTTTATCTTAACTTGTTTTGAAGTTTTCTTTGTTTTGATTTTGTTTTCCTAAGAGAATGCTAAGAACACGGAGTTCCATAAACAGGGAGGTAGAAAGGGTCTGAGGAGATTTGGAGGGAGTGGAGAATAATGATCAAAATATTTTGAATTAATAAAATGGAATTAAAATGTATGTTGACAGGCATCAATATTTGTTTTTAGCAATATTTTTATCAAAAAGACTAAAGTTCATAGAATTTGGGAACATGTTTGAAAGCGCTAAAGACAATTGGCAGGATGCTTTTCTAGTCACAATTAGAACTGTCTTTAAAATGGAAGACAGGCCCTTTAAAACATGAGGTGAAGGGAAGAGATGAATCAGGATTTTCCTCCAGCTGGGAAGGACTTCCAAGATGCTGCTGCTCCTGGTTTTCGGAGTGGCAATCCCAAATAACAATCCACAGAGAGGGCTGTACTTCTTTCTATGCCAAGAATTGCACACCTTCGTGATTCACAATTTTAGTAACATATGGGACAAATTAAATTTTAGCTAGTTTGTGACTAAGAGGTATTTTTATTTTATTGCTTATTTTATTTACTTACATTTCAAAAGTTATCCCCTTTCCCAGTTTCCCCTCTGCAAACCTCCTATCCCATCCCCTCTCCCCCTACATCTATGAAGGTGCTCCCCCACCCAACTGCCCACTCCCATCTTACCACCCTAGCATTTTCCTATGCTGGGGCATCAAGCCTTCACAGGACCAAGGGACTCCCCTCCCAATGATGCCTGATAAGGTCATCCTCTGCTACATAAGCAGCTGGAGCCATGGGTCCCTCCATGTTTACTCTTTCATTGGTACCTTAGTCTTTGGGAGCTCTGGGGTCTGGTTGGTAGATATTGTTTTTCTTCCTTTGGGGTTGCAAATCTTCAGTCCTTTCTCTAACTCCTCCTCTGGCGTCCCCATGTTCAGTCTTATGGTTGGCTGCAAGCATCCACATCTGTATTTGTCAGGCTCTGGCAGATCCTCTCAAGAGACAGCTATGTCAGGCTCCTATTAGCAAGCACTTGTTGACATCCACAATAGTGTCTGGGTTTTATGGCTGCATATGGGATGGATCCCCAGGTGGGACAGTCTCTGGATGGTCTTTCCTTCAGTCTCTGCTCCACTCTTTGCCCCTGTATTTTCTTTAGACAGAAGTTCTGGGTTAATATTTTTTCAGGTGGGTGGGTGGCCCCATCCTTCAACGGTAGCTGTGCCTAACCTCTGAATAAGGTCTCTAGGGTACTTCTTTTTGTCAGGTACTTGCAATACTATAAAAAGATACTTACATGTTACTATGTTGCTATCTTTGGAAGTGACTCATAGTATCAGCAAGAGATGTTTATTAAGTATCTAATTTAATATAATAAAAGACATTATATGTGACCTTTAAGAGGTATTTGAAATCTTCCTACTTCATAGATGTGTTCAGAGACAGAAAACTTTCTTATTATTTTAGGGAATTTTATTTGAGCATATGTTTCCCCACTATGAGACATCTTCCAGAATGGATCAGATGAAAACTGAAGGAGTGTGCTTGAGTAAGATGACATTATAAGGAAATCAATTTATTCTGTAATTCTGCAATTAGAGGACTAAGCTGTATGTAAACAGTGTTTAATGTGTTCTCTTGGCTGAAGGTCATAGCTGCACATGATGTGGGGCAGAGATGTGGGGCAGAGATGGGGGAACTGGAAGTTATTTAGTTTGCTGAGGATTAACAGGCTCTAGCATCAATTTAAAAACAAACAAATCATTTTCTTCAATTTTCAGACTATAATATAATTAGATAATTCCCCCCTACCTTTCCACAATCTAATCATCTTCTTGTATCCTTCCTTGCTCTTTTTTCAAATTCATGGTGCATTAAAATTATTACATGCTGCCTGTGCCGTGGACTGCCTGCTGCCAGACCCTACTTGGCTTTGGGGGTTGGAGATGAGGTGACTTGGAATCAATGGGTCAGAATCAAGCAGCAGGTGAAGAGGCCACAGCAAGCTTGTAAAAACACTGCTGTAAGCCCATGTATTAATCCTTGGGGCACCCTAATTACCCTCCACCCACGCCCCATTGGTTTAAAGCAAGCATCTCTTCCAAGCAGCAGTTTCCAATTGGCTGGCATTGTCTGTATCATCAATCCCTAGTCTCTTAGGCAGTCTTCAGTGAAGTCCTCATACAGGAGTTGACTTCTCTTAGCACACCCTGACATTTATGAAGAGGTAGCCCCCACCATTTCTCCTACAATTACACATATAACACACTTATATATGCATATACATTCCAAAGTACACAACAACATTTCACTCAGTCTTATAATAATGTTAATTACATGTGTGCTTTCAGAGCTGGAAGCTCTGGAGTTCTCAAACATCCACAAAGAATTCCAGTCACAGGAAGAATGAAGTAAGCAGGAGAAATAGTCTTCTTAAGGGAAGAAGACAACAATTATCTAACACCAATTTTCAAGCCTGAATACAACACTTTTTAAGTGTTTTTCAAGGGACTCAAACTCAAGGTCTCCTGTATATTATGCAAAGGTTCTACCCCTAATTACGTTCTTCTTTTCTTTTCTTTTCTTTTCTTTTCTTTTCTTTTCTTTTCTTTCCTTTCCTTTCCTTTCCTTTCCTTTCCTTTCCTTTCCTTTCCTTTCCTTTTCTCTCCTTTCCCTTCCTTTCCTTTCCTTTCCTTTCCCTTCCTTCCCCTTCTTCCCTTCCCCTTCTTCCCCTTCCCCTTCCCCTTCTTCCCCTTCCCATTCTTCCCAATCCCATTCCCCTTCTCTTTTCTCTTTTCTCTTTTCTCTTTTCTCTTTTCTCTTTTCTCTTTTCTCTTTTCTCTTTTCTCTTTTCTCTTTTCTCTTTTCTCTTTTCTCTTTTCTCTCTTCTCTTCTCTTCTCTTCTCTTCTCTTTTCTTTTCTCTTCTTTTTGTTTCTTTTTTCTTTTTTAAAATATTTTAATTAGGTATTTTCTTCATTTACATTTCCAATGCTATCCCAAAAGTCCCCATTCCTTCACCCCCATTCCCCTACCCACCCACTTCCACCTTTTGGCCCTGTCGTTCCCGTTCCCCTGTACTGGGGCATATAAACTTTGCAAGTCCAATGGGCCTCTCTGTCCAGTGATGGCCGACTAGGCCATCTTTTGATACATATGCAGCTAGAGTAAAGAGCTCTGGGGTACTGGTTAGTTCATAATGTTGTTCCACCTATAGGGTTGCAAATCCCTTTAGCTCCTTGGGTACTTTCTCTAGCTCCTCCATTGGGGACCCTGTGATCCATCCAATAGATGACTGTGAGCATCCACATCTGTGTTTGCTAGGCCCCGGCCTAGTCTCACAAGAGACGGCTGTATCTGGGTCCTTTCAGCAAAATCTTAAGTCCTTTTGAGTTGAAGCTGATTATGGGATGGATCCCCAGATATAGAGTCTCTAGATTGTCCATCCTTTCGTCACAGCTCCAAACTTTGTCTCTGTAACTCCTTCCATGGGTGTTTTGTTCCCAATTCTAAGAAGGGGCAAAGTATCCACACTTTGTTCTTCATTCTTCTTAAGTTTCGTGCAATTAGCAAATTGTATCTTATATCCTGGGTATCCTAAGTTTCTGGGGTAATATCCACTTATCAGTGAGTACATATTGTGTGAGTTCCTTTGTGATTGGGTTACCTCACTCAGGATGATGCCCTCCAGGTCCATACATTTGCCTAGGAATTTCATAAATTCATTCTTTTTAATAGCTGAGTAGTACTCCATTGTGTATATGTACCACATTTTCTGTATCATTCCTCTGTTGAGGGGCATCTGGGTTCTTTCCAGCTTCTGGCTATTATAAATAAGGCTGCTATGAACATAGTGGAGCATGTGTCCTTCTTACTGGTAGAGACATCTTCAGGATATATGCCCAGGAGAGATATTTCAGGATCCTCCAGTAGTACTATGTCCAATTTTCTGAGGAACAGCCAGATTGATTTCCAGAGTGGTTGTACAAGCTTGCAATCTCACCAACAATAGAGGCATGTCCCACTTTCTCCACATCCTCGTCAGCATCTGCTGTCAACTGAATTTTTGATCTTAGCCATTCTGACTGGTGTGAGGTGGAATCTCAGGGTTGTTTTGATTTGCATTTCCCTGATGATTAAGGGTGTTGAACATTTTTTCAGGAGCTTCTCTGCCATTCAGTATTCCTCAGGTGAGAATTCTTTTTTCAGCTTTGAGCTCCATTTTTAATGGGGATATTTGATTATCTGGAGTCCACCTTCTTGAGTTCTTTATATATATTGCATATTAGCCCCCTATCTTATTTAGGATAAGTAAAAATATTTTGCCAATCTGTTGGTGGTCTTTTTGTCTTATTGACGGTATTTTTTGCGTTACAGAAGCTTTGCAGTTTCATGAGGTCCCATTTGTCAATTCTAGATCTTACAGCACAAGCCATTGCTGTTCTATTCAGGAATTTTTCCCCTGTACCCATATCTTCGAGGCTTTTTCCCACTTTCTCCTCTATACATTTCAGTGTCTCTGGTTCTTTGTGGAGTTCCTTAATCCACTTAGATTTGACCTCAGTACAAGGAGATAGGAATGGATCAATTCACATTCTTCTACATGATAACTGCCAGTTGTGTCAGCACCATTTGTTGAAAATGCTGTCTTTTTTGCACTGGATGGTTTTAGCTCCCTTGTCAAAGATCAAGTGACCATAGGTGTGTGGGTTCATCTCTGGGTCTTCAATTCTATTCCATTGGTCTACTGGTCTGTCACTATACCAGTACTATGCAGTTTTTATCACAATTGCTCTGTAGTACAGCTTTAGGTCAGGCATGGAGATTCCACCAGAGGTTCTTTTATCCTTGAGAAGAGTTTTTGCTATCCTAGGTTTTTTGTTATTGCAGATGAATCTGCCAATTGTCCTTTCTAATTCGTCGAAGAATTGAGTTAGAATTTTGATGGGGATTGCACTGAATCTGTAGATTGCTTTTGGCAAGATAGCCATTTTGATTATATTGATACTGCCAATCCATGAGCATGGGAGATCTTTCCATCTTCTGAGAACTTCTTTAATTTCTTTTTTCAGAGACATGAAGTTCTTATCATACAGATCTTTCACTTCATTAGTTAGAGTCACGCCAAGGTATATTATATTATTTGTGACTATTGAGAAGGGTGTTGTTTCTCTAATTTCTTTCTCAGCCTGTTTATCCTTTGTGTAGAGAAAGGCCATTGACTTGTTTGAGTTAATTTTATATCCAGCTACTTCATTGAAGCTGTTTATCAGGCTTAGGAGTTCTCTGGTGGAATTTTTAGGGTCACTTATATATACTATCATATCATCTGCAAAAAGTGATATTTTGACTTCTTCCTTTCTAATTTGTATCCCCTTGATCTCCATTTGCTGTCGAATTGCTCTGGCTAGGACTTCAAGTACAAAGTTGAATAGGTAGGGAGAGAGTGGACAGCCTTGTCTAGTCCCTGATTTTAGTGGGATTGCTTCCAGCTTCTCACCATTTACTTTGATGTTGGCTACTGGTTTGCTTTACATTGCTTTTATCATGAATTCCTGATCTTTCCAAGACTTTTATCATGAATGGGTGTTTGATTTTGTCAACTGCTTTCTCCACAACTAATGAGATGAGCATGTGGTTTTTTTTCTTTGAGTTTGTTTATATACTGAATTACGTTGATGGATTTCTATATATTGAACCATCCCTGCATCCCTGGGATGAAACCTACATGGTCAGGATGAATGATTGTTTTGATGTGTTCTTGGATTTAGTAAGCAAGAACTTTATTGAGGATTTTTGCATTGATATTCATAAGGGAAATTGGTCTGAAGTTCTCTGTCTTTGTTGGGTCTTTTTGTGGTTTAGGTATCAGAGTAATTGTGGCTTCATAGAATGAGTTGGGTATAGTACCTTCTGTTTCTATTTTGTGGAATAGTTTGTGAAGAACTGAGATTAGATCTTCTTTGAAGGTCTGATAGAGCTCTGCCCTAAACCCATCTGGTCCTGGGCACATTTTGGTTGGGAGACTATTAATGACTGCTTCTATTTCTTTAGGGGATATAGGACTGTTTAGATAATTAACCTGATCTTGATTTAACTTTGGTACCTGGTATCTGTCTAGAATTTTTTCCATTTCATCCAGGTTTTCCAGTTTTGTTGAGTATAGCCTTTTGTAGTAGGATCTGATGGTGTTTTGGATTTATTCAGGATCTGTTGTTATGTCTCCTCTTTCATTTCTGATTTTGTTAATTAGGATGCTTTCCCTGTGCCCTCTAGTGAGTCTGGGTAAGGGTTTATCTATTTTGTTGATTTTCTCAAAGAACCAGCTCCTGGTTTGGTTGATTCTTTGAATAGTTCTTCTTGATTCCACTTGGTTGATTTCGCCCCTGAATTTGATTATTTCCTGCTGTCTACTCCTCTTGGGTGAATTTGCTTCCTTTTGTTCTAGAGCTTTTAGGTGTGTTGTCAAACTGCTAATGTGTGCTCTCTCTAGTTTCTTTCTGGAGGCACTCAGAGCTATGAGTTTTCCTCTTAGAAATGCTTTCATTGTGTCCCATAAGTTTGGGTATGTTGTGGCTTCATTTTCATTAAACTCTAAAAAGTCCTTAATTTCTTTCTTTCCTTCCTTGAGGAAGGTATCATTGAGAAGAGTGTTGTTCAGTTTCCACGTGAATGTTGGCTTTCTATTATTTATTTTGTTATTGAAGATCAGCCTTAGTCCATGGTGATCTGATAGGATGCATGGGACAATTTCAATATTTTTGTATATGTTGAGGCTTGTTTTGTGACCAATTATGTGGTCAGTTTTGGAGAAGGTATTATGAAGTGCTGAGAAAAAGGTATATCCTTGTGTTTTAGGATAAAATGTTCTGTAGATATCTGTCAGATCCATTTGTTTCATAACTTCCATTAGTTTCACTGTGTCCCTTGTTTAGTTTCTGTTTTCATGATATGCCCATTGGGGAAAGTGGTGTGTTGAAATCTCCCACTATTATTGTGTGAGCTGCAATGTGTGCTTTGAGCTTTACTAAAGTGTCTTTAATGAATGTGGCTGCCCTTGTATTTGGAGCATAGATATTCAGAATTGAGAGTTCCTCTTGGAGGATTTACCTTTGATGTGTATGAAGTACACCTGCTTGTCTTTTTTGATGACTTTGAGTTGGAAGTTGATTTTATTAGATATTAGAATGGCTATTCCAGCTTGTTTCTTCATACCATTTGCTTGGAAAATTGTTTCCAGCCTTTCATTTTGAGGCAGAGTCTATCTTTTTCTCTGAGATGAGTTTTCTGTAAGCAGCAAAATGTTGGGTCCTGTTTGTGTAGCCAGTCTGTTAGTCTTTGTCTTTTTATTAGGGAGTTGAGTCCATTGATATTAAGAGATATTAAGGAAAAGTAATTGTTGCTTCCTATTATCTTTGTTGTTAAAGTTGGCATTCTGTTCTTGTGGCTGTCTTCTTTTAGGTTTGTTGAGGAATTACCTTCTTGCTTTTTCTAGGACTTGGTTTCCGTCCTTATATTGCTTCTTTTCTGTTATTATCCTTTGAAGGACTGGATTCGTGGAAAGATAATGTGTGAATTTGATTTTGTGGTGGAATACTTTGGTTTCTCCATCTATGGTAAATGAGAGTTTGGCTGGGTATAGTAGCCTGGGCTGGAATTTGTGCTCTCTTAGTGTCTGTATAACATCTGTCCAGGCTCTTCTGGCTTTCATAGTCTCTGGTGAAAAATCTGATGTAATTCTGATAGGCTTGCCTTTATATGTTACTTGACCTTTTTCCCTTACTGCTTTTAATATTCTATCTTTATTTAGTGCATTTGTTGTTCTGATTATTAATTGTCGGGAGGAATTTCTTTTCTGGTTCAGTCTATTTGGAGTTCTGTAGGCTTCTTGTATGTCCATGGGTATCTCTTTCTTTAGGTTTGGGAAGTTTTCTTCTATAATTTTGTTGATGATGTTTACTGGCCCGTTAAGCTGAAAGTCTTCATTCTCATCTATTGGTATTATCCTTAGCTTTGGTCTTCTCATAGTGTCCTGGATTTCCTAATGTTTTGAGTTAGTATCTCTTTGCATTTTGCATTTTCTTTGATTGTTTCCATGTTTTCTATGGAATCTTCTTCACCTGAGATTCTCTCTTCCATCTCTTGTATTCTGTTGCTGATGCTGGCATCTATGGTTCCTGATTTCTTTTCTAAGATTTCTATCTCCAGAATTGTCTCCCTTTGTGATTTCTTTATTGTTTCTTCTTCCATTTTTAGATCCTAGATGATTTTGTTCAATTCTTTCCCCCATTTGTTTGTATTTTCCTCTAACTATTTAAGGGATTTTTGTGTTTCCTCTTTAAGGGCTTCTAGCTGTTTACCTGTGTTTTCCTTTATTTCTTTAAGGGAGTTATTTCTTTCCTTATTAATGTCCTCCATCATTATCATGAAAAGTGACTTTAGATCCGATACCTTGCTTTTCTGGTGTGATGGTTTATACAGGACTTGCTAAAGTGCTTGGTTCTGATGATGCCAAGTAACCTTGGTTTCTGTTGCTTCTGTTCTTAGGCTGGCCTCCTGGCATCTGATTAACTCAAGTGCTTGTTTCCTGTAGCCTCCCCTCCCCCAGCCTTAATGGTTCCACTGTTTACACCTGGATGGAGCTTCCTGCTCAATAGTTCTGCCATGCCCACTGCTGGACCCTGCAGCTTTGCTGTTTGGAGCCATATACTTGGTCACCCTGCTACTGGACCCCAAGATTATTTGGCGGGAATCGCCCCCCCCCCTTCCTTCATAACTGAGTGCCGGAATAGTAAAAATTGAACCTTGAGCAGAGACCTTTGTCTTGGTTCCTTCCTTATCTCGCACAGCCCAGCCCCTTTTCTCTTCCAGGTTTCCAAAATGCCTTTCCAGGCTAGAACCAAAACCAGTGATCTGCTGGCTGGACACAACAGTTGCCCTCAATATATCTGATTAGAGCCTGTCCTTCCTATAATCCCTTTGATTCAAGACTCCTCAGAGTCCAGCTTTCTCTGTGATCCTGTGATTCCGGGCTCCTGTGAACCTGAGATTCTAGAGTATGTCAGAGTTCTTGGCAGTCAAGCTTCCTCTGAGACCCTGAGATCCTGGTGTGACCAAGGTCCTGTTATCCTGGGGTCCTGGAATCCTAAGATCCTGGGCAGGTGACAATGCCTGGAAGTGGAGTCTCCTCTGGGGACTGTGAGACTGTCTGGTGTGTTCAAAACCAAGGTATATTAGCACTGATCAGAATGAACCCAAGCAGCTGGTCATGCAGGGCTCCTGTGTCCTTGCTCCTGCTGTCACAAGCCTGTCACAATTGGTTTGGAATTGATGTTGTGTTCCACTCACCCGTGATCCTAACATCATGTGGAGAGTCCTGTGGGGACAGTGTGACAGTCTTCCAAGTTCGTGCCCAAGGTGGCCAGGAGATAGCGCTGACTGGAACGGACTTCAGCCCCCTCCTTACTTACATTTCCATCCTGATAAAATACATGATTAAATTGATTTTGAGTAGTGAGTATATAATTAAGATTTGGAAGAAAATAATGAAGATTTATTTATATATCTTTGCTTGAACATGAAATTGCCAATTATCCTGAAGTACATGCTCTCCCGCCTCTTTTTTTTTTTTTTCAATTTGTTGCCTTTTATTGCTCATATGAACTCTCCAAGTAACCCTACCTACCTATGTCTTTATTTATATTTTAGATGACATATGGAATATGTACATTCAAATTTCTTAGATAGATATATTTTTATTATTAGATTTTTAAATTTACATTTCAAATGCTATCCCCTTTCCAGGTTTCTCCTAAAAAACAAAACAAAACAAAACAAAACAAAACAAAACAAAACAAAACAAACCAAACCAAACCAAACAAACAAACCAAAAACCCTATCCCTTCCCTCTCCTGCTGCTGCTCACCAACCCACCCATTCCCTGCTTCCTGGTCCTGGAATTCCCTTACAGTGGGGCATAGAGGCTTCACAGGACCAAGAGCCTCTCCTCCGATTGATGTCCAACAAGGTCACCCTCTGCTACATATGTAGCTAGAGCCCTGGGTCAATCCATGTGTACTCTTTGGTAGGTGGTTTAGTCCCTGGGAGCTCTGGGAGTACTGGTTAGTTCATATTGATGTTTCTCCTATGGGGCTGCAAACCACTTCAGCTCCTTGGGTTCTTTCTCTAGTTCCTCCATTGGGGACCCTGTGCTCAGTCCAATGGTTGACTGAAAGCATTCACCTCTGTATTTATTGGGCATTGGCAGAGCCTCTCTGGAGACAGCTCTATCATGCTCCTGTCAGCAAGCACTTGATGGCATCCACTATAGTGCTTGGGTTTGGTAACTATGTGGGATGGATCCCCAGGTGGGGCAGCCTCTGGATGGTCTTTCCTTTAGTCTTTGCTCCACACATTGTCTCTGTATTTCCTCCCATGTGTATGTTGTTCCCCCTTCTAAGAAGGATTGAAGTATCCACACTTTGATCTTCCTTTTTTTTTAGCTTCACACTTGATCTCAAATTATCTCAATAGATATCCAATTCATCATTTGAAAGTCTGAGTTTTTGGAGATAACACATTTCTATTTGAATAGATAAATTTCATTCCACACTACCAAATAGAATATTACTCTCTTATTTGAAATACCAACTAATTAAAATTTCTATACTAATTCTGTGGACTATAAGCCTGAGTCAACCTGTACATTCCTCATTCTGCTTTCTCCCATAAGTAACATTTTAGCAAATTTTTGAATCACCAGTGTTGCATACAGAAACTTTACATTATATCATCTGGTAGAACCAAAGTCTAAATTTTTTACTTAAATAACTTAATTATCTTCAACTTGTCATGGTTTTTAGATTCTACCTTTACCACTTAATTTCTTTAAAATATGATTACATTAACTCATTTTCTTCATTTCTTTTTTGGATAAGTCCAAGAGTTGAATCTGTTTGTTCAAAGCTACAATTTTATTTTGGCAGTAGTGGATTTTATAAAAACCTCCAAAAACCTACTTAGTTGAATTTATATTCACATTCTGATTGTTCTTCTATTTCCTTAATTCTTTTCTTTACATAATCTGGGATCCCTTTATTTCTTCAGAAATGTCATTCATGTGCCTATTGAATGAACTAGTTACTGTCCTTGAAATAGTGTCTTCCAAATCTCTGTGAAAGTGATTGACCTTGCCTTCACATCTGCTGTCCCAAGTCACTTTCTTAGTGATGGCTTTGATAGATAAACTGTTTAAAATTGGAACATCAATGACTTATTATTCTTTTCTATTTTCAAAATAAATATATGCTACACTATTCAAGATACTGTATAAAATGTTCTAATTTAATTCTTATATTTTCTTTGTCTTCTATAATGCTTAAACTATCTCAGCAAAATATTCCTTATTTTTTCATTAAAACATCATAAGATTATTTTCCCATGCCTTTTTGCAAAGTATCAAATATTTGACAAAAGTTCAATAAAGTCCTCAATATTTATGATGTCATTAATTATATTAATTTCATTTGGTCCTATATTATAAATTCATATAATATTATAAACAAAATATCTTTGACATCCAAAGAGAGATATACTACAATTTATGACAATTTACCCACTGTTGAAACTGAAAATTTCATCTAAGCTATGACAGACAAGGACCTTTGATAAAATTAAAATGTTCTTTAAAGTGTCTTTTACAATTTTAATAAAAATTATAAATCTATCACTTCATAAAATTATATAATATTAATATATCAATAATTTCATCTATGATATAAGATTTTAATGTGATTTTGCAGTTTTTGGCTCAAGAATTCTAAATACCCTCTCAAAGAAAGTTACAAGAAAGAAATGAAGTATCTTTCATTTTGCAATTTTAACAGTAATCTTATCTTTATATAAATCATTATTATTTCATACTTAAAACTAGAAAATAGGATCTATCTATCTTTATTAGGGTTTTACTGCTGTAAACAGACACTACAAACTAGCTGTTTTAGTCAGGGTTTCTTTCCTGCACAAACATCATGACCAAGAAGCAAGTTGGGGAGGAAAGGGTTTATTTGGCTTACACTTCCATACTGCTGCTCATCACCAAGGAAGTCAGGACTGGAACTCAGGCTGGTCAGAAAGCAGGAACTGATGCAGAGGCCATGGAGCGATGTTCATTACTGGCTTGCTTCTCCTGCCTTGCTCAGACTGCTCTCTTATAGAACCAAGACTACCAACCCAGAGATGGTCCCACCCACAAGGGGCCTTTGCCCCTTGATCACTAATTGAGAAAATGCCTTACAGTTGGATCTCATGAAGGCATTTCCTCAACTGAAGCTCCTTTCTCTGTGATAACTCCAGCTGTGTCATGTTGACACAAAACTAGCCAGTACACAAGCCGACTCTTATAAGGACAAGATTCCATTTGGCTAGGAATTTCATAAATTCATTCTTTTTAATATCTGAGTAGTACTCCATTGTGTAAATGTACCACATTTTCTGTATCCATTCCTCTGTTGAGGGGCATCTGGGTTCTTTCCAGCTTCTGGCTATTATAAATAAGGCTGCTATGAACATAGTGGAGCATGTGTCCTTCTTACCGGCTGGGACATCTTCTGGATATATGCCCAGGAGAGGTATTGCTGGATCCCCCAGTAGTACTATGTCCAATGAGGAACCACCAGACTGATTTCCAGAGTGGTTGTAGAAGCCTGCAATCTCACCAACAATGGAGGAGTGTTCCTCTTTCTCCACATCCTCGCCAGCATCTGCTGTCACCTGAATTTTTCTTCTTAGCCATTCTGACTGGTGTGAGGTGGAATATCAGGGTTGTTTTGATTTGCATTTCCCTGATGATTCATCCTGAGTGAGGTAACACATTCACAAAGGAACTCACACAATGTGTACTCACTGATAAGGGGATATTATCCCAAAACCTAGGATACCCAAGATATAAGATACAATTTGCTAAACACATGAAACTCAAGAAGAATGAAGACTGAAGTGTGGACACTATGCCCCTCCTTAGAATTGGGAACAAAACACCCATGGAAGGAGTTACAGAGACAAAGTTTGGAGCTGTGACAAAAGGATGGACCATCTAGATACTGCCATATCCAGGCATTCACCCCATAATCAGCTTCCAAACGCTGACATCATTGCATACACTAGCAAGATTTTATCGAAAGGACCCAGATGTAGCTGTCTCTTGTGAGACTATGCCGGGGCCTAGCAAACACAGAAGTGGATGCTCACAGTCAGCTATTGGATGGATCACAGGGCTCCCAATGGAGGAGCTAGAGAAAGTACCCAAGGAGCTAAAGGGATCTGCCACCCTGTAGGTGGAACAACATTATGAACTAACCAGTACCCCGGAGCTCTTGACTCTAGCTTCATATGTATCAAAAGATGGCCTAGTCGGCCATCACTGAAAGAGAGGCCCATTGGACATGCAAACTGTATATGCCCCAGTACAGGGGAACGCCAGGGCCAAAAAAATGGGAATGGATGGGTAGGGAAGTAGCGGGGGAGGGTATGGGGGACTTTTGGGATAGCATTGGAAATGTAATTGAGAAAAATATGTAATAAAAATATTAAAAAAAATAAGGACAAGATTCAATTTGAGCTTGCTTATAGGTTCAGGGGTTAAGTACATCATCAAGACAGGAGCATGGAAGTGCCCAGGAAGTTATGGCACAGGAGAAACTGATAACTCAACATCTTGTTCTCATTGCAAAGAAGAGAAGACTGGCTTCTAGGTAGCTAAGATGAGGGTCTTCAAGCCTCTGCCCACAGTGACATACTTCCCCCAATAAGGCCACACCTACTCCAATAAGGCCACACCCCAAAGAGTGCCACTCCCTGGGTAAATGATATTGTAACCATCCCAGGCTCCAAAATAAAATGAAAGAAACTTTATGATTTAAATAATAACTTTAGATCTTAATGTATGTGAACTGGAGACACAAGTTCTTTAAAACTATGTCATAAGTACCACAGAGTGATATTCCACCTCGTTTAATCTTTTTTCATTGTTTGACAAGAATCATGTGAGCTTACAAACAGAAACAAAATACTAATAAAGTCCCCCTTTTGTCAGCATTAAAAATAAATCATGGTACAGCAATCAAAGTTTGTAAATTTTATTGAAAAATTAAACACATTTTCCTCGTAGTATATCCTACCTATTATAATGTTATAAGCCTTTGCTACTTTAGAGATCTTTTAATGTCTAAATAAGTAAATAGAAATATTGAAACAAATTTTAAACTCATACCATTAAATATTTTCATGAATAATAAGTATGGCTTTTTCATATATTTAATGTTAATGTAATTGAATTATTTATGTTAATATTTTCTTGTATATATTTTGTTATTTTCCAGAACATTCTTCCTACTAATTCTATACTATTTGTCTAAATATACTTTGTAGAGTTTCAAATTCTAAAGCATATTCTTTTGGGGCCCTATCCTTCTGTTCTTGACCTAAGAGCCATTATTTTCATTGCGATGTTCCCTGGGCAAATGTGAACAAATGCCTATTCATCCTAGAGAGGGTGCCCTCAATACATTCAAGAAAGCTTAAGTCAAGTTGAGTGACTCAGTGAATGTAGTGGGGTCATTTCAGATGCTGTTGGTGAGTGGTTACCCACAGGAGCACAGAGGA